>NW_027105204.1:317555-344637 GCF_000696795.3 Halyomorpha halys | reverse complement strand
ATGTGTGATTATAATGGCAATTACTGAAATGTCACTTCGAAGAAATTTGTATACATTGTGATGTATATTATAAATTGGTTATTATTTTTATATCATAAAATAATAACCCATATAAAATAATTACCTAAAATAAATATTACGCAAAATACAAGGTAAATAAATAAGTACAGCTCAAAATACAAATCTTACACTGGTGGGTATGAAAATATAATTTTTTATACATTTCGGGGTGGAGGGGTATATCTTATATTTCAAAGAATATTCTCTTGATCTCCATTTCGTACGCCAATGTTTCGCTTTGTTGAGAAGTCTGCATTGACCGCTTTTTGGCTTGATATTTATAAATTGATTTATCATATCATAAATTAAATGTAAAGGTGTTAGTTTACAAATTATGAATTTTCGAACATTGGGAGGTGATGGAGAAAATACTGAAGTCTTTTGGAAGAATGGAGATAATAGTATTAGTAGATTTTAAATTCTAGCTGAGGAGTTGAAGCATCACCTGAACGATCTCATATCTGCAAGGATGCCGGTTCGATTCCAGCCTGGGTGGGTTGACTTTTATTTTGTGGTGGTCCAACCGACATTTGTATTATAATTGTTCCTTATTACACAACTATCGAAAACTCAACCCTCCCACTCTGGTAAAAATAGGTCGGTCACCTTTAAGACAACCATCTTACTTCCATCACCCCTGGATATAATCAGGTAGTATGTAAAAAAGTAGGTTTTCAAATTTCCCGCCATTGGAGCATAAAGCCGAAGTTCCAATTGATACACACGCATAGATAATAGTACTAACTTGCAACCAACTCCTGACAGTAAGACAGCAAATGTCAGTCTGCGTAATGTTAGTGGCCGCGGCAGCTGTCACTATTACAATTACTGTCACTATCACCACACCTTGGAACCTTGACTTAAGTTCTGAACTGTTACTCAAATGAATATTTGACATTTGTTTCTATTAATACATGAATATAGCACGACAGTTTATAAGAATACGTTAAAGAAAGTAAGCGATCGGTATTTGAATAAAATCGATTACCAACTTTGTAACCATTCCTAAGGGACTAGAAATCTGTTATTATATTGCTTTCTTATTTTTCTTTATGCTGAGTACGCTACTTCGTGTGTTTTTCAACGACCCATTTCTTAATCATTTGCGTGCTTTATCAATTCTTTGTCATAAGTTATGGATAATTTGACATGTTTCTTATTACACGACTTTCGTTGGTCCATTATACCCATATACACCAATAGTCTTTCTCTATTCAGTTGTTTGTAAGTTGAGCATCCCGTGAACGTAAATGCAAAGAGGTAGTCATAAATCATTTACTAATCTAATATGTAGTGGAGGTACTTTTTTACTTAATATATCTAAAAAAAAAATTCATTACCTTCAGTTATAAAGAAATTGTGATTTTATTCTGTCAATTTTTTACCAATTATTTATTATAGAATAGGAAGTGTTTATCCATGTTTGAAAACTGTTTTACGATTCATTATTTTTTCTTTACTGTTTTATTTTTTCACTTATTCCGTTAAAATTTGTAATATATAGAAGTATTATTGTTTTTTACCTTATGGTTCATTCTCACAACAAGGATAAGAGATAATATTGAGTCCATGATTTTAAAAATGTAATAGTACTCAAACTACAAAAAATGAAGATTTTCTTTTGAACACTCTGGAATTTGATGTACATTCAAACTATGATTATTCCATTTACGACAAAAAAATATATAATAAATAATTAACAAAGAAAATAGGATTACTAAGGTTTAAAAAAAACAGTATTAAAAAAACAATTAATAAACATTAAAGTGTTTAAACAAAAAAAAAAAAAAGAAAGAAAGAATTTATATCTGAAAAACTGAGGAAAAATCAAAATTATTTATTATTTCATTAATTCTATAATTTATCTTCAGTTTACCAACGTATTCTTATTTTTAACAATTAGAATCAAGGAATATGATCATGCGGTTCTCTTAAATTTACAGGAGAAAGGGCCATAATGGGCAGGTTATGACGAAGAATGGGATTTTCTAAACTAGCTTACCTTTTTGAAATGTTGTAATAGAAATGGAAACTAATAGAACTTGTAGAAATGTTGATCAATTGGAAAAATTGGTTTCAATAATCAGTTTTACAAGAGATGGTATGAACTAAGCAAACCTTCCAGGGTCGAGGCAGTTCTGGATCGAGAGGATAATCCGAAGATGAATTACAAGAAAAATATTCTGAAAAAGCGAAACTGGACAGATATGGCTTTTAAAAGACAGACCCATGATTCCAATTCTCTGGAATCTCACATTTTCGTATCTATAACCTTTTTTAATAATGAGCAACATCATTTTGGATTATACAGATTATTTCGATATTCAAAAATGCGCTTGAAGAACTGTCTTTACGAATTCTCAAAGTTAAGAAAATCGTACCTTGATATAGCAGAGCCATGGAATGTCGATGGATTTTATGAATTTTCTATAAAAAAGAAATATTTGTGTTCTGCCAAAATAAATTGATCGTTTTTTCTCTACAATTTAAAAACTTTCCAATTACAAAATCAAAAATAGGACTCTACAAACGGACTGGACATTACTTCGGCCCCTTTCCGTGAAAATGATTCATATACTTGATCTAATATAACTATTATATAAGATTTAACAAAACGTTAGCTTAAGTGTTTTGTATATTGTAGAAACAAATCCAATTATTTTATCTGTTTTAAACTTATTATACTATGCTTAACCAACTCATTTACTAAGTTGCTATTTACAATCTATGTATAGTATTTGCTGTAGATAGACAAAATTAGGGGGATTTTAAAGTATATATATATTTAAATTGTGATATCCACTTATATAGCCATGAACTGGCTCTTAAATTTGATTCTGGATTAAAATCAATAATAATTTCAAGAACGGTAACAAAAAGTCAACATTGAACATTTGAAATCAGACGGTAAACAGGTGAAGTGTCTTTATGTGTATCACAAAATACTCCATATCACTTCACATTAACGATACGAATTGGGCAAATATTATGTAAAAAAGAAATTTATTATGTTTAAATAATTTATTAACATCTCATCCATTATTAACCGCATCATCGTTTTTAAAAGAAGTGTTAAAACTGATAAGCGATTGAGATTATTTTTTATTCAAAGCTATATATTTTTGTTATTCGACACCCAAAATCAAATCTATTGGTATATTATTACCTCACAACACCATAATAGCTACACAGTATTAAAATTATTTATACCAACTGACCTAGTAAAGTGGGTCATAATAAATTTATAGAGAAATAAAATGGATATTCGTTTTAATCCATTCAAAAACCCATGGATATAAATTTTTGTAGTAACTAAAAAATTAAAAGTATTTTTTCAAAATTTTCGCCAATCATCTACCAACACGACCCCACTAATCTAAACAGAACTTAAAAGGGGCTTAGTACCCTATAAACGCCAGGAGTGGTACGAATCGGGCGTAATGTATAAAATGTTTGAGAATATTTTCTATATTTTAAACTGCTTGTTTTACTACAAAAAGGCATAAAATCTTTATCACAGAGCTTGATATCGCTCGGAAGAAAGGAGCAGTTACGTTGGATTTGGATAACATTGTTAGGAGTTATGACTTTATTTCGTGAACGCGTGACACGAGCAGAAAAAAAAATCCACCAAAACTCAAGCCACAAAATTTATAATTTTTGATATGTATTAAAATTCATTTTTATATGTATTTTTTTGCACTTGTAAACTCATGAATTACGATCAATACTCTTTTGTTCTATTTCTACGCAAACAAAGAAATTGATTGGTTAATAATAATCATTAAATATATGCCGAGCAAAGGCGGTATGCAACAATTTTTTTTTTCGTCATAACCCTGGGATACGTGAATAATATTCGTCGATCTAGAATCATCAATAATCGAGTGAGAGTAGCCTCTTATTGTCTGTATGACACTACAGTCCAGTGGTAGTGAAAGGTGAAAAAGAAAGAGGAAAAGTCTGCCTTTCCTAAACTTTCCTAAACCTAACTCCTGTCACTGGGTCAAAAATGCAAGATATTGAGTCCAAAATTTGGCGCAAAGTAACCCAATTGTACGGCACTGATCCGGACCAATTTTCGCAGCATTCTGATTTTGCCTCATTTAGAGGAAGGCATGGTTGACTCTGGTCAAAAAAGGCCGTTATAACAGAGGGAGTAGAGGTGTCACCTTGAAATCTCGAGTCTGCAGCGGTTCCGACTCGATTCCGTTCTGAAGGGATTAAATTTTATTTCATGACAGCCCGACGAAATGAAAACTTGGCCCTCCCACTCTGGTTAAAATAGGTTGGTTACCTTAACCTCCCCGTAAGTCAGAAATAACCAGGTAGGTTAATATAACATTTTTTTATAACAAAACAATAATACATTTTTTTTTTAAACAATTGATTAAGGGGTGGGGATATAGTCTCGTACAAAAGACACCCCTAACTATATACAATGTTATGATTAAAATAAGATAAAATACATAGATTAAATTAATGATTCTTAATAAAAGAATAAAGTTAACTTAATAACAAAAAATAATGACATTCGTAGACCTAATAAAACAAACAATTGCCCTCTAATGGTAAAAAAAAAAAGTTAATTTGAAAAACATAAGAGAGAAAAAAATAATAATAATTTTACTTATTATTTCACTTAAATCGTAAAATATAACAGAATGTCCTGCAGCAGCCTGGGCTTCAGTCTTCGGGTTGAGGTTGGGTTTCTCAAGTTGTAGGTCATAGCTCCTAGGATTATCATTTGATACAAATAAAATGATCCGTCTTTTCAGCAAAAGCTAAGAAAGAAGATTTGAGATGTTTAGGTTCAAAACTGTATAGAGTTAATATGGAATGACCCATTTCAAAATTATTTGGTGATGATACTCGCGGAACACTTGTGTTTGACTACGCCACAGAATGTAGATTATTTGATTATAGTTACAGTAAAAATGGATCAGAATGCTTGTATTGTAATTTAGAAAGATCTCCTTTTTCTCTTATCACCGCTTAGCGTAGCGCTGAGTCTCCACTTTTTTTATGTCATGATTATACTCTTGAAATTTCTCTATAATCTGCAAAAGCAACTCTAAAATTCAGAAATAAACTACACCATGACGACTTATTGCTATTTTACAAACATTATATATTAATGAACACGAATTGTTAGAATGATTAGACACATTGGCACATTAATCATACAAATTAATTGGATTGTATACATAAATTTTATGCATAATAAATAATGTATAAAAGTTGGTATAAACTGCCTTGCTGCCTGAAATATAATATAATTTATTAAGAAGTATGAAAAGATTCATCACGAAAAAAAAATATTCGAATAAACTAGAAAAAAATCAACAATCAATGTAAATCTTTTGAGAATAATGTTTTTTGAAATGTGGGATCATGAATCATTTATGAAACAGGTATTAAGAATAATTAAAAATGTTCGGTAACAACTTTTTATTTGTATACAATTATCACCGTTTGCAAATTCATAAGCAATGGAAATAGCCAACATGTAATTATAAAGAATTAAGAATTAATTTCTGGGATTTCGGTGATGCAAATGTCCTTCAAAAAGTATTTTTAGATCCGGTTTTATTTACGCCGTTTATAGTTGCCAAGAAGTTCGACTAAAACTATTGTAGATAAGGTAAGTTAGGGCAAGAGTATGACATATTTTTTTAAATAGTAATTATCATCTAACAAGTTATAGTGGAAATCTAGGCTACTTCATTCCGTTTAAATTCGCTGTCCCAGCTCAAAACATTGTTATTTCGAGATTGCATGTAATCTCAGCCACAAGGGTAAGATCTAAACAGTTCAAAACTGTAAAATCTCCAAATTTATTTTTCTTAGATTTTACGACATATTTTTTACTATGATTCTGTGTTTTACTGTATGGAACTCACCGGCAATGCTAAAATTGCATGCATATTTCAAAAGAAACATTTTTTGAAATGTTACACTGTTGTACTGGGACGGCGATATGTTGATCTTAGCGCTTATTGATTGTATTTGCCCTAATTTTGATAGCATGCAGAATTGGCTGTTATTAAAGCAATTGAGCATAATTCATCCAAGCTGGAACTGATACCCAATTTTGTCTTCAGATATGTTGATGCTATATAGAGTTGATTTATACCATAGTTTAAATATTAGTAGCTGCAAGATTTTTAATTTTAACTTTAAATTAATTCATTAAATTTTAGGCTAAGGTTTGCACTCAACTGTTACACTGAACTTGTGTTGGAGTAATAGTAAAAGAGCCAAAGAGGAGAAAAAAGCCAGTTATTTCACCCCAATTTTTTATTACTTAATTGAAAACTAAGTATAATTACTTGTCAAAGTTGATGAGTCTGCCAAGTTTAAGTAGGGGGAATAAGAAATGGCGGATGTTTCAAATCGTTAAAAATAATTCATTTTTTATTCGGAGCTCTATTAATTATACATAGTTTTCATTAAAGTAATCAAAAATTGGGGTGAGATAACTGCCTTTTTTTCTTCTCGGTTCTTGCACTGTAAGACCGGATGTGAACAAAGAGGCCATGTGCGGTCCATATCCCGTCTCATTTTATAGTATTAATTTATTCTTTGTTTATTAATCTAAGAGCCTGGGAGAAAAAAGAAAGTTGTATCTCCCTAATTTTTTATTACTTGAACGAAAACTATATGTAGTTACCAGTCAAAATTGATGAGTCTGCCATAGTAAGGGGGAATTAAAAATAGCTGTTATTTGAAAACGTTAAAATTTTTTTTTTCAAAGCTAACTAGCAATTAAAACTACTGAAAACACTAAAAAAATCTATTAGAACATATTTTAAAGTCACTAGTTTAAAATATGTGTTTAAATTACACTTAAATTTGCTCCTAAAATAAAATATGAGCCCTAATAAAGTTGTTTACGTTCTTTTTTAAAAAGCAACATTTCATAACGAAAGATCTGTAGTTAGTGAATTTATTTTGGGAAAACTATATCTCAGGAATGATTAGACATACTGATATCTATTAGTACTTTAATTAAAGGGAGTTGAATATGATATAAAGTAGTTTATGAGGTTGGAGTAGTAGTTTCCATGAAATTTGCCAAAATAAATTCGCAAAATGTTGATTTCTCTGTTTTGAAAAGTCCAGTTTATGAACTACTGTATCTCATTTATTATATGGAACTAATTAACCAACAGGTGTTTTTTAGGGTTCATGTATTAGAGAATTTACTCTGCTTTAAATAATTTGTTATGAATTTTTTTAGCGTTGGTAGTTTTAAGGATGGCGCATCATAAACACTTAAATATTTAAGGACCTCGAACTTGTGTCGATTATTACTTTTGGTGAAACTATTTATCATAAAAACAAAATATAAAGAAGTAAAAAAGAAAGGAAACCGAAATATCGACAAATAAGATGGTAGATGAAAGTTTTTAAAAAGTACTAGATAACTTAATTAAATATTAAATTCCACTTTCGTTCTAAAAATTTTATCGGGTACATGTTAATTTTATTATCAAGACATACAACGTCTTTATAAATGTATTTTTGAGGCGTTTGTTATTAAAATCAGCTCCGATTTCGTAAATTTTACAGGCGAAGGAAAAATCTTCTCATCTCTACAATTTTGAACCTAAATAGTTGATTTAAAAAATATACGTGTGGGCGCGCATTATGAGGATAGTTTTCATTTTCAGCCTAATCTAATTAGTACCCACGTAATTAGGATAATTATATTGAAATGAGCTAGTTTTGTGCAAAAAGTCAAGTTTTTCTGTTTTTTTCACTTTTTCTCGTAAATAAAAATCGTGTTAAATTGTTTTTAACATTAATTCAATATTCGTTGCGTGTTTTGGATGGGTTAAAACAAACTAAATTTTTGTTTAAAAATAAATTAAAATATCAAAATTTAAGGCAAAAAATATGATAAAATGTGGAGAATAACATACGTTTTAATTTTTGTATAAAATTAGAAATTTATTTTAAAAAAAGAAAAAAAAAAAAAGAGCTCGTGAGTGCCAGAAAGATTGTAAGCAGTCATTAGAAACACAAACTACATGACGAAAATCATAAATTGTTTTCTTCCCTTGCTGGATTTGATTTCATCAGGGAATGGGCTAGTCCTGAGCAATACTCCTGCATGAAGTTGTAAAGAATCCCGAAAACTTGCCACTAAGTTAATTTAGCCTAAAAATGGAATGAGCTGGTTTTGATATCAAACGCCTAATTTGTACTGTATAAAATCAAAAATATACTGATGAAATTAATTGAAAAAAATTTAAATTTTATTCTTAAATATGATATTCTATAATATCAATTTATGTCTCTTTTCTTAGCCTTATCCAAAGACTCATATGAAAGATCCGTTTTTGTCAAGACCTTCCAAGTTCTTTTGGCAATAACACTCAGTATAAAGTCCAGAAATAATATACAGACTATTTCTCCCGTGAGAGAACTCTCGCATATCAATCCTTCTCCCTAATGCATTCCAAATAAAAGCGATTTAAGAGAAACATGTTAATTCATATTAACAATATAATGTTATAAAAAAGTCTATTCCACTAATACAATTGGTAAAGTTACATTTTAATAATTATTTTGAAGTTACGTTGTACGTAATAAGTAATTATCTTGCCCCACTGGAATGCATCCTTTTCAGTTTTATGTTTAAGATTCCACAGTCTGTAAACTTATGTTAACCCAGAATTGTACTCCCCGAGACCTTATAGCTAGCTAGCCTTACACAAAGGTGTTTTACCAGTGTGCCTTTCTCGAATATCGAAATATAGGATATTTCGAAATATATCGACCGCAGTCAATCGCGATGCGTATATATCGCGTATATATCGCGTATCCTATATACAATATTATCCCTTGCTGGTCTGTCTAAACATTCAAATTTACCCTTTTCTTAAACATTTTTGAAAAACTGACATCTCTAATTAGCATTTAAAACCAATTTTGAGTATAATATCTTATTTCAATAATTTCTTACCAAAATTTTCTCTATTTGAGTTAGGTTCTCAACTCAATAATTTCCCAACATCAAGGGCTTTTAAATTATTGAGGGAGATATGACAACCCTCCTTCTCTCCCCTTGCCCCCTTCTCTTGTAAGTAGCTCCAAGCTTGTGTCAGTTACAACTAAGACTCATTATCAGTAAAAAAAAAAAGAAAAGAAAACATCTCAAGGTCAAATATTCATAACATGTAGTGATTACCTTAAATATGCTTCATGTTTTCAATTTCTCATAAATAAATAATTCATAATTACCTTTGGAAAAATTACAATGCTCCAGTTAATCAATATACTAATAACTCAAAGAATATTTTTACCACATTTTTTTTTTTTTATTTGCCTTAATCTCCAATGATATCTTTTGGCTCAATTGGATGATTTATAAAAAAAAATATATTGTTTATTTAAGAATAAGATATAAAAATTATTGAGTGCTCATGAATCTCTTGATGACTTTAATAACATTTCTATTGTTATTGATGCCTTTTCAAAGTAAAAGCTGAGTTTTTTCTTTTTTAAATTATACTTTTCTTTGTAATCTATGAGTTAGTGTAGGTATGTTATTTTTCTATTTTCAATGTGTCATTTAAGCTATGTCATTAATTTGAAATTTACAAAAAATCGCCATAAATATGAAATTTTCAGAGGAAAGGATGAGTAGGCGAGTAATAATTATCATAAAAATACTTCTTTGGGTTAAGCCTACTTGTGGGTCATACTTCATTATTGATTTTAAACTTAAGTCCTAGGTGAAATAATACAATTGATTTTTTTTTTTTTCAGAAAGTCGTGGACATGACAAAATGCCTGGTTCCCCTATCAGAGGAACAGTACCAGAAGACTTTAGAGAACATTGGCTACAGCTCAGAGACCTTTCAATCACACATAGAAGATTTTAGAAAATGGGCTTTAGAACAAAAACAACTACCAGAAACAAAAAAAGATGGTAACAGTTTTGATGAATCATTTGTAAATGATAATTGTAATAATTGTAAATAAATTTAGTTGGTTTGAATACATATGTTATTTTTATCGAGAAAATAATGATGGTAAAGCTTTTTTAATATATTTTTTTCACAAATAGCATGCTTATAAACAAAATAAAGAAAGCCTTACATATTTTATATTTTTACATAAAATTTCAAAATAATTCTATTTTTGAAGGGCCCTAAATTCTTGTATATAATAAATTTTGTGATCAAATACCTCACTTCTCCATTCTTTATTGACTAATTAGATGACGTTTCAGACTTACTCTTTTGTCCATTTTCAAATATAATTCTTTTTGTTAAAAACCTTGTTAATTCACAAAAAATCAGATTTTCAGCAAACTATACATTTTTGTCATAATCTCAGCAGTATTTATTGTTAACCTTTCCTAACTGTGCTCGCTGACTAATTTAGGAGCATGTACCTTGATCAAGGTACAGGTTCCTGGATAATGAATAATCACTATTTTGAATTAGGAATAAAAATAAAAATTATTCACTCTTGGACAACTTTTAATCAGCTGAACTTAAGGTACCAGGGCAGAAGAAGGGGTCCTTCATCAATTTAGAACGATTTTAAAGAACCCTCGAAAAGTGGAATACGCTTGTTATCATGGATCAACTAATGATTCCTTGGCATAAAATATTTTCTTTTTATTATTGGTATTGACAGGAAAAGAAGGGAGGATGTTCATCAGAATTTTATGAAATTTACAATTATGTAGTATACTACTTAACTTAGAAAAGTATTTTGGAAAAATGGTATAGAATAAGCTTCATCTACAAACATTAAACTAAACAGGGAATATCAATGACTACAAAAATAATTATATTTTTAATTATTTTTCAGAATATTGTTGATTGATTGATGTTTCATTAACAAAGGGAAACTGGTCTGCATGAAAAACAACTCAAATAGTACAAAAACTAAAAAAAAAAATTGTACTATTTGAGTTATTTTTGACCACACTTGAACCATCTTCCTTTTATAAATTATTTTCTTTTATTGTCAGTAATTAAATGGCCAATAAAATGTGTCACAACAGTTTTAACCATCCTTTGGACATAATAATTGAGAAAAAATACTGTTCTCTAAGGCTCTATGAAATATTAGCTTGTTTACTTATTTATTCACTCTCATTTTTATTTCTTATTTAATACATAAAAATACACATTGAGACTTATATAATATACTATACTTATACATACTTTTTTTTCTTTCAGAACCAGACTCTTTTTACGAAGTTATACTAGTTGGCTGTAAAGGAAACCTAGATTTGAGCAAGCAAAAATTGAAAGCTTATTATTACAGCAGAACAAAGTATCCAATTTTATTTAACAAGAAAGATCCCCTTGATGAATCAATTATGAATACAGCTGATACAATGTGAGAATTTTTTTTTTTAATTCTGGAACACAATTCCTTAAAATTACATAATTATACATCAACAACTTAGGAGATAATTGTAAACTTAAGGTTTTTGTTTTTTAATTAATTAAAAAAGATAGCTAAGTGAGGTTATACTATACATGTTAGCAACATCAGTTAGGGGATACCTCACAGTATAATGTAAGATCAGGAAGGAGCAGTCCCTACCCCTCTGGAGACTTTACTAAATGGATTTATAGACACAATTGACATGGGCTTTTGCAGAAATGATTTATTTCTTTTATATTTTTCAGATTAATAGCTACTCTTCCCAAACCAACACCCGAAGGATCACGAGTAACAATGATGTCAGCAAATGATACAGATCCAAAAAAGTATGACCTGTTGACAGGAGTATTAAGGTTGTTCCTTCTTATTGAATTAAGAGGAAGAGAGGAAGGAGTTTTCAATAAAGAGTGGGTCATTTTTGATGCCCAGAATATAACAATGGGGCACATTTTTAGGATCCTAATGCCAAGTGTGGTTAAAAATGTTTTGGAATACATTCAGGTTTGTTTGGACTTCATTCAACTTTCCTTTATTTAAACTTAAAAATATAATGTAGGAAAATAAATACCTCCAACTTGTTACTACCCAAGCTTATAGTTAATTGAGTTTCAAAATTAAAATATAATCTAATGGATTTTAAAGTTACCTGAGATTAATGTACTTAGCAGTACACTGTAAAGATAGAAAATTCAATTCAAATTAAATGTAAAATACATTAATATAATAATTGTATGCAAATAACTTATATAACATTGTTTCTCTGAAATTATTTTCTTGCTCCTTTTAAACAGGCAGGCTTGTTAATTTTTTTAAATATAGTAATTGTCTTTAAACATACCATTTTTGTAAAATAAATTATAAATATATGAATGTTCCATTCATTTTTTCAGACTGTTTTGAACGCCAGAATTAAGGGAATAATTGTAATAAATGCTCCCAGATTTATTGAAAAAACAATAAATAACTTCATTAAGCCACTGTTGAAAAAAAAGATAGCTCAGAGGGTAATAGAAAATTTATACTTTTTATGTTTGTTAGCTTTCCTTGGATGATCTATTGTATAAACGACCTACATTAAAACTTAAATTAAGTTATTTCATGGTTTTAAATACATATATATTTATTTTTATGCAGGTATTTCTTTACTCTGAAGGAAAATCTGCGCTGTGGGATCATTTTCCACAAAAGATACTGCCAAAAGAATATGGAGGAGAAGAAGAATCTCTCAAGAACTTGAGTGGTAAGTTAATTCTGTTAACCATTAATACAATCAATTTTTTTGATGTAGAATGTAATCTATCGTGAATTCATTTGTTCATACATATACAAATATGTATCATTATTTATAAAAAGGCCTTGTCATAATAGTTATACATTTATATATATTTTTTCCAGATATGTGGTTAAACAAGGGAAAAAGTGAAAAAGAATGGCTGGTGAAAGTGTTGACTGAGAAAATAGAGGAAAGGAAAGATGAAAAACCAAAGGGTTCTTATTTTTCATCTACTCTTAAGTTTTTTTCCATGGACTGAAGAATTGAAAATGACTATTTAGGTTTAGAAAATAAAGTATCCATGCACTGAAAATGAAGAAGACAAAATTAAGTCTTGACTCATTAAAGGGTGTTGGATTTAAATGGAATGAGACCATGTGCTCATACATTGCTGGTATATAAAATAAAATACATGAAGAGTAGTGAAGTTGTATAGAGGTGAAGATTCCAGGAGAAAAAGAAACATGGGGCAGGGAAGTTCCTAACACTAGCTGACGAGTACTGAGGATTTTAATTCAGAGGAAACTGAATTAAATTTAAGTGCCCTCATGTATCTGATGTTCTTGGATAATAATTTTTATCAAGAATGATTTTATTTTAAAATTGTTTTTGCTACTATGGTGGTCAGAAGAAAGCATTGTATAACTAAGAGAATGGTTCATTGTGAAATCAATATCTTTCATTAATTTATGTCTTGTTCTCTAGTGTTCATTCTTATAGAGTTTTCAAGACAGGAATTTTGGTTTTTACTGTGAAATAAAACTCAATTTTTTCCATATAAAATATGAATTTTAATTAGTTAAATACCTTCCATTCTGTTTAATGATCTTTTGCCATCTTTCTGGTAACTTCATGATCCCCTACTCATAGAACTTCTGGTCCTTATCCACAAAAAATCAACCAAGCGCAGTTTGAAATCATTATTATTATGAAAATTTTTACCATTTTAAAAGTTTTCTAAACTTTTAAATAAATGATTATCTGGTGGTACAGGGTTCCCCACTTCCCAACTCTTAGAAATAAGGGAAGATTTCAAAGTTGAAAAATAATAAAGGCAACCTTATATTCGGAATAAAGTTTCTTTTAATTTATTCCAAAAAGTAGAAAGTCACATGGATCACAATCAACTTTATTGCTACCCTCTCGAGCAATAAAGTATAATACCTTGCAGAGAGTAATGTTCCTATAACAACCTAAACTGAATACCTCAAGGACTTGCCATTCCCTATACTACCAGTTCCCAAAGTGGATGCCATGTATCCTGGAGTGCCCCAAGCAAATGCCACTTTCTCAAAATATTACAAACTAAAATAAAAATTCCACATAAAAAAAGTTAGGAAACTGCTGCCCAGCTCGACTGTAAGCAAATAAAAATGGAGTCTCCGTTCTGTAATGCTTTAAGGCCCATATCTTTAACTCACCAAATGTACATGGTTGGTAGATTGACCCTGCACAATGTCCGATCCTCCTGTCCAGCTGACCTAACCTTATTGAATGTGCATTGTCTGAGGCTGTCTGATTATAATTATAACCTTACCTCTTAAATTGATGCCTGGATTAACTGCATATACCTCAACATCCAAAAATTGCTGGTTAAACACAAAAAATATAAAAATTAAGACTACATAAATTAATGACTAGCAACACATGATGTTAGGCATTAGGATTTAACTAAATTAAAATATTAAATAAAAAAAGAAAGAAAAAAAAGAACCTTTAACATTTATTATACTATCTGAATAACAACATTCAATAAATAGTACAATATATTATCATCGACACAAATAATGTATTTATTTATAATTTATACAATCACTATTCTATATTATTTTTCACTAACTACAGAAAATAATAAAATTAAAATTAAAAAAGATACTTCCCAATTAATTGAATAATTGTGAACAAAAGAATGGAAGAATTGTCTCATTTCATTTCACATTAAGATATGCTGAGAGACTTTTGAAAGCTTTACAATTTATACTCTTTACATCGCTGATTTTCCAATAAAGCAGTATATTAAATACATTCTGCCTCCAATCAATCTGACATATGCACTGACTTTTTTAATATATTATTTCTCATATTTTATAGTGATAATTGTAAAGCTAAAATAAATAAAAGTTATTGCACTATTATTTTTTGCAATAATAGCCTTGCGAGTAAGATTTTTAATAATTTTTTATTTCATCAAATAAATATTCATTAATTATTTAAAATATTAAAAATCTGTTAAAAAAAAAAAATAAATGAATAGAAATACTATCAAATAAACATTAAATTAAAATTCATATTTCTAAATTATATGTTTAATTTAGAATTTGTTCTTGCCAACAAAGAATACATATACTGTGCAAATATTTTTCACTAAACATTTATTAACATAAAAGTTAACAAAAACCATAAAAATTTAAAGTAATTATATTTTATATTATACATATGTTTAATACAATGTTTTATTTAGGCCACTTTAAATCCTAAAAATTAAGTAACCATATGTGCTTAAATCTATAGCGAACTGTGATTTGTCTCCTTATTGCATATTCTAATTATAGGATTTAAAACCAGCCTATTGAAGTCCAGCTTGAGAATAACATTGATTACATGGCAGTTAATTTTCGATATAAGGTTAGATATCTTAGAAAAATAGTATTTCATGACGGTTTGGTCTATAATCTGCTATATGTTGTTAGTTCATCAAATTATAACAGAGAGTTGAAAAGAGGTATTAATATTCATGGAATTTCAGATCGCATGTGACCAAAAAATTATAATAAAAATATAAATTATTTTCATTAGAGACAGGATTTTGAAGGTGATGAAATTCTTAATATGCTTATGTTATAAACGCATTAAAAATCCTAGTGAAATATGCAATGAAAAATGTAAAATAATTCACAATGTAATGTAAGCAAGAGAAAAATTAAAATAAAATATTATTTATATAAAAATTATTATTATTAATTGCATAATAATAATGATGAGTCTTTCCATTTTTTTTTATAAAATGAAAAACGGTTTTATATGAAGAGAACAAACTAAGAAATAAAATGTTTTCCTTAGTTTTCAATAATCAATAAGAACAAAAATAAACTTTATTTATAAAGCAATGTGAAATACAGTATCAATAAAAGAAAATGAATCTCAACTAATAAAAAGGAGTGTAGAGGTGAGTGTAACTCAAATGCAAGTTATGTAGGTTTCAAACATATAATTGTATTTGCTCAAGAAATGCGGAAGCCCTCATAAGGTTTTAATGAGCGGAGAAAGATAACAATTTAATAATGTTACTTATTAAAAAGGAAATCCTTAAAATCCATAGCAACAAATGATATTATGATGGAGTAACATAATGATGAGGAGTTGAGTTTACCAAGTTTTAATATTGTCAATAACTAGCTGTCTCTCACGATTTCATCCTATTTAAATTTGTACATGACTGTTTTATACACACGATGAATACATGACCAATTTCATCTGATTAACTAAATTTATACGTTAAAACAAAACAAATCAGAAAAAAAAAAAAAAGGCAACGATAGATCATTTTTTCCAACCTAGCCTTATAGCACATTAACTGCATAAGCAGAACCATCATTAAAAATTTCATCTTCATAAGAACTAATGATCATAGTTCAAACTTTACAGCCACATCCCTACTCAAGCTTTCTACCATACAGTTACTTTCCCTTTCCTATGAGTTTTAGCATAATATCATATACCCTAACACTAAAGCTTTTTTCAATGGATGGCCACAACACAAAAAAGAATTTTTCAAATTGGGCAGCCAGTTCTTGAAATTAGCCCATCCAGACTACCAAACTCTTCTTCTTTATATTTTAGTATAAATTGAAACACTAACATTTCCTCTGTGATGAAAGGCACTTAGTAATGTTAATACAGCCATAGAAACTAGGAGTCATGCTGGTTGCTGATGAAATGGATTCAGTTTGTTTGGGTCAGAATAAAATTATTTTTTTAAAAAATCAGTAATAAAAATGATCAAATTAATGCATTTATCCAAAATAAATAGATAAAATTGTTTAATCATGCTGAAATGCAAAAATTATCAAATCAATTAAGACAATGGCTAAAAAGAGGCAGTTGAAATAAATATGCAATTAAATAAAATTCCTGTCCCTATTTATGATAAATAAATCAAAATGAACATAATTATGTGTCCATGTTTTTGTTTGTTTTTTTAAAATAAAGTCTTGATTTTTCTAAATAGAATGTCATTTTCGGTTAATCACAGATGTTAAAATAATTATATAACACTTATCAATAAATACTACATAACAGATTAATATAACTAAACACTTTCTAAAATATACAATAAGAAACAACATATTGATATGTATGATCATCACATATCCATTAATATTACTATGTAATATTTAATACTTAATTCTTTCAGATCGATGAGGAAAGGCACACAAATATAATACAAAGCTGAATAACAGATAAAAAAAAATTGTGCAAGGTTGTTAAACTACAAAGCTCAGATTCCTATAGAATACATGAAGACCTTATGTAATAATTAAAAATTAAAATGTTTTCACTTCTTATAAATTAGATATTTTCTTATTGTATTGAGATATTCTGTTAGTCAAAAATATTGTTGACATTAATAGGAAAATAATAATTTTTTTTTTCTAGACTAAAATTAGTCGACACACTGATTACTTTAATCTCCATTATTGTTCCACTCTCTTTCATTCCAATAATTCCTTTATATTGCGTACTAAAAGTTGTGAGATATATGGCACTTAGAAATCAGATTATTTCTACTTTATACACAAAAATTAGTAGACTTATTAATATATACAATAATATAATCGCTATCACCAAATACATAAAATTTAATCTAAAAATTAAATTGACAATTAAATAAAATCCAAATAAAATAATCTATCACTTAACAAATTGAATAGATATCTGCTGATTTCTCAAATTAAGATCTCCATTATGCATAGAGATATTAATTGATTTAACTTGAAACTGAATGTAAATAAATTATATCTTTAATAATGCCTCAACAACAATTCCATTAACACAAAACAAAAATTAAAATTAAAGTTCCCTTCTAAAAACCAATAGATCAATGTATCATTTTACAAATCAATACTTAGAATTAAATTTGAAACAGTATTTGCATTAATTATTTTATGGAGAGGTATAAATGCAACCTTGGACCTAAGAGTGTGGATAACAATGGATTAGGAGATATTTCACCACAAACAAAATTGCCAAAATGCACTCATTGTTGGTTGATCATTTCAAATAAGAGATAAAGATATAATCACAATCAACTTGGCCATATCAATTAATTCCATTGTTAATGGACAAAATTAACATAAACAGCAGAAGAAAGAGAGGGTTTGAACTAATCCCTAAATGCTATAAAAATTTTATCAAATGATTAATGAGCACAATAGAATTTTAATATTGTCTGAAAGAATTCTGAATTAAACAAGAAAAACAAAGTTAAATAATTTTACTTAAAATTTCATGTTTACTAATTCATAAGTCAAATTTTCAGCAGCACTAGAAAGTCACAGCTTATATTGAACTATGGGAGGACAGGATGAAAAATAAATCTCTTGAAAACAGGAGCCAGAAAAAGACACTGAACTTGGAATGGTCTGAACAATTGTAATTATTGTCTAGTAAACATTTCTCAATTAGAGATAGGATATGTTGTATATTAGAGCAAACAAATAAGTAAGAGTTTTAAAATAAGTTAACCTTTTGTTTATTCTGTAATGAGATTTCTGGTGATCAGTCATTAGTAAATCTGTTTTAACATTTTTTCACAAACCAAATTATATATAATATTACAGTATATTTGTTCTAAATCATTAAAAATAGTAATAATTTAGAAAATATGTAATTTAAGTAATCCAAATGATCAATTTAAAAATATAAAAACAAATAACAAAATTAACTGAAAATATTTTTTCAAGATTTGACCACATGGTGACAAAAAATATTCTTTTGAAAACAACAGGAGATATTATTATTTATAGAAACAAAAATGATGCATCTACATCCCTTACAATAGTAAGATCAGAGAACAGTTTCATAATAAGCTTTATATAAGCCAATCGTAAGCAATTCCTTTATTTATTAGGTTTTCAGTTAGTGAAAGTATCATCGCTTTATCATTAATACCAAACTTTCAACAAAATTGTCTTCCATTGTTAATCAATTTAATTAATAGTAGTTAGACCTAACAAATCATTTATCAAAAAAAATTAATCATTAAATTTCCAACAGAACTTAATTGATGACCTGATATTCCCTACAGCAATTATGTATGAACTAAAGGTTCAACCTCGCAGTGAATAAAATGTCAATCTTTATAATTATATAATTGTGGTATAACAGCTAGCCTAAAATAATATGAATACAGTGACAATTCATTGCATTTGTTGTTGGATATATGAATTTTGTGCTTCTATTAGTTGTCAGTTAATGGATATGAGTGCAACTTCTAATTTGAAAATTAGATTTTACAATATCTCTTGTAAAAACAGAAGGAAATGAAACATTTTCTAGCATATTAAATTTTGGAAAAAAACCAAACTAAAAATCAAAAGTTTAAAAATGTCTAGGATTTAAAGATAATACGTCTAGATCAAAACACTGACCATAAAAAAATTGATTTTTTATTTTAATTATCTGTTTAGGACCTAATATATTGATAAATCTGTGTTATTAATACATCTTTATTTCATTCATATTAATTTTTAGAATCCAAATAAACAATCAAATAAAAAAATTTCAATTTTTTTTTTTATTTAATTCTGTTTTGACCTAAGTGTTATTATATTTTATATCTATTAAATCTTAAAACCTGAAAAAAGAAATGAATATCAGTCTTTTGTCATTTAAAGATTTTTTTTTTTCCACTTACATTTTTAGTACCATTCCTGTTTAATGTAAGCATCTCAAAGCTTCAAAATGACACACATATTTTATTAACTAAAGGGGGCTCTTAGTTTGTTAAAAACTACCAGTTGTAACTTCTTTGTTCAGACTGGGGCTGTTGGGTGTACATTGATGTTACGGTTGTGCTTCCTCCCCCATATCCATCATTTTGCCCCTAAAAAATACAATTTTTAATAATTATTGTGTTGAAGAATTAAAAATCAGCATAGCGATTAATAACTTGAAATGAAATGAGAATAAAACTTGTTAAGAATAGAAAATTGTATCTACGCATGTAACAATTCAAGTTTGTTTCTTTAATTTTGCCTCTTTTTAAAGTTTAATTAAAAGTAACAATTTGCCATAAAATATTCCATTCTAAAAATATATACAGGTAAAGAAAAAATGAATTATGAAATGCTGACGTCACATTATTTGGTTAAAATAAGGGATGATTCAGGGTTATGTGTCCAAATTGAAAATATGAACTAAGGATTTCAATCTCAGGAATAAGGGCATTTTTGACAAAAAAAAGTTTTCATTTTATCTTGAATTGGCTGTATTCCGCAGATAGTACCTTAGATGGAGGTTACTTCCTCTGCTGGAGTCTTCTTACAGACTATCTTGCAAGTAGGGTTTTCACAAAGTAACCCCAGACTATGGTCTAATATATGGAGAAGGTAAAGGACAAAATAAAAAATACTTTGCCAGATGTGTCACAATTCAAACAAAGAGACGACATAACCAATACCGTTCAGCCACTATTGCTGAGGAGAAAAGATGCCATGCCTGTTTTGATGCTCAAGGCAAATACTTTGAACAACATTTAATATGAATGATAATGTTTACATTTCATTAATGAAGTAGTTAGAACACACACATTTTTTTTTTTAGTACCACATAAGTTATTCAGGTCAAAAATCTTTAGACATGAATTTCTCCTTAACGAACATACCTTCATAGGGAATATTTTTCTTGTTTTGATATTCTTAATTCATATTTTCAGTTTGGACACTTAACCTTGAAAAACCTTGTATAAAGAAGATCCAATAATAAGGTCATGCTCTATAGGGTCTTAAAATTATATCATAGGTAAAAATCACCTTACCTGGTACTGTCTCATTGAAGGGTCACCATTGGGAGCGTATTGCTGCTGGTAATTGGTAGGCTGATAATTCGTTTGTTGATAGTTGTAATTTCCACCAGGACCTCCAGTTAGGAAGGGATTCTTAGGATTACCTAAATGACAACAGAATATCATAATTAAAGTATCAAATAATAGATGTCAATAAATGCCAAAACTAAATTAGAAAAACATATTTTAATGCAAATTACATGAAAAAAAAATCTTCTTTTGATAATACGATATGAAATATTAACTTTAAATAAATAAAATTCAAGTCATATTACTAGGTATTGGCTGAGGTTGCGGTTGTGGTTGATAATGACCAGGAATGTCCAGGTTGCCTCCAGTGGTGTTATAGGTAGCACCATAGCCAGGCTCATTGGTCGCCAGCTCATGCAATCGTGTACTAGATAAAGCTCTGGGAATTGGATTGCTAGGCACGCCATGAGGAGCTAAGTGTGCTGTTTCTTCCGCCACCTATAACATTCATGTATGCCAAAGCAATAAATAATACTTTTAATTTTCCCATACACTCATACATACATATGCATAAACAAATATTTCTATATTACATATATAAATGCTTGTATAGTTTATAATTGAAAATTGTAAGCAATAAAGGAAAGCTTTCTCACTCTTAAAATACTTAAATAATTAATAAGAAATATTTTCTTAATCATTATATCCTGTCAGATGAAGGGAATAATTTCATTGTGCACTAATCAAATATCACAGTTGAGGAATGGAAATTCAAATATCTCATTAATTGAAATTATTTGTTTCAATTATTATCGAATGCGCATAAAATTGGCTAAAAAATAATTTAATGAAGAAATTGTATCTAAGTACTTACTTGATGTGGATCTTCAGTAACTGGTATATCTGACACAAAGCCAGTGTCTTTTCTATAGAAATTAATGAAAACAAACGCGCCCAAAATCAGCCCACAAAAAAGACCATAGCCTCTAAATGTTGCAGTCGATCCTTAAAATAAAAAATAAATAAAAATACAGACAAGTATTATTAAATTTCAAAATATTCATTCAATTTTTAAAGTACTCAGATTAACCCTCACTAATTATAAAACTTATAATGAAAATGCTCAATATTGTTTAAATTGAAGCAATGATTTTCCTGCAGTTGGTGAAGAATTAGGGGCAAAGGATATGAAATTGTACTTAAGATTGTTGTCGTGACTTGGAGAGGACAAAGCTTATTAGACTTTGTAGAGATAATTTTTAGAGTATTTTTCTTTTATAAGATTCAGGTTTCGAGCGAAGCATAGATGTCAAACTGGATTGCAGATTTGAGGTGAGGGTGGAAACCATTGAATGAATATAATTAAAGAAATATATGATATTCAGGACACCACTTTGGGAGTGAAGGATCTGGCTGGTTGGTTGTATGAGTTCTGAATAAGGTATAAAAGAAACACTGCATAAGTGTGATGAATGAAACAGAACAGAGAGCAGTTTCATAAGCTTTATATAAGCCAACCATAAGCAATTCCTTTATTTATCAGTTAGTGAAAGTATCATCGCTTTATCATTAATACCAAACTTAAAATTGTCTTTCATTTATAATCAATTTAATAAATAGTAGTTAGACCTAACAAATCATTTATGAAAAAAAATTAATCATTAAATTTCCAACAGAACTTAAATGATGCGCTGATATTCCCTACATGAATTATGATGGCGCAAGTATTTTGATCAGGGATTCAGAGTTCTGAAAGTCTAACCTGGGCCCTGATTCATAATGCAAGCTAATAGTATTAGTTCATAGTAGAAGTGTAGAAACTAGTGTGGTAATAATACTAATACTTATTTTTTTCATGATAGGGATGACTATTAGTGATATTACAAGAATTAAAAAATACTAAAGTACAAGTCAGTGTAATTGAATTAAGATAAATCTACAAGACTAATAGTATTAGTTTGTACTTTATAATGAAACGGGATCCTGGTGTCAGAATATTGTGTGCTGGGTAGGAGAATAAAGAATGAAGTGAAAACACTGTACCAGTTAGAAAGGATTTTGGATTATGAAAGCATATAAATTTTAAAGACACCACATGTAATGGTTTAAGTGAATATTGGTGAGATTGGAAGAAGCTGTCGAATGGAATATTGGAGATCAGTAGACAATCGCTCATAACAGAGGAAGGATGATAAATGAAATTTCTACAAATATTTATTGCTAAATCCTAAAACTTCACATATATGCAGTTGCTAATAAACCTACAAAAATAAAGTTGTTAATTCTTATTCTTTAACCTCCACTCCCCTTCTTCCAAATAATGATTAATATAATTATTTCTCTTCATATCAATGCAAAATTCTATGACTTAATTTCAGACCTATCATGGCACTGGAAAGAATAATTGGAAGGACGGAATGAAAAGTTTTAGTAACCTTTGAAAAACAGTATCAGATAAAAATGATCATGGAATTATTACTGAAATAATACATAATGAGACACGAGGATTGTGCATTAGTGTGAAGGGAGATCGTTATATTAATCATTATTTGTAAGAAGTGGAGTGGAGGAAAAAAGGGGGAGATTGTAGAAAAGGATTTGGCAACTTTTTATGAAATATTCAGTTTTATAATGATACTTAATTTTTATTGTACGTATAAAGCAAAATGTGAGATAAGTGTATTGATGTTCTAGTCATCCAAGTCATTTACCTAGTGACGAAAATATGTTCTGTGGCTATATATGTCACAAAAGTTAATTGAACAAAAAAAAAATAAATGTTTTAAAACAGGATCACATACCGAAGTACGTAACAAAGATGCCACCAAAAACAGCTCCACAACCACGTCCTAAACCATGATGAAGCCCCTGAAGGACTCCTTGAGCTGAACTCCTAAGATGTTGAGGAGTATTGTGAGCAATATAGGAACAACAAGCCGCCCAGACAGCAGCATGGGTTATTCCTATAAGATAAGTTAACTTTTTATTTATTCAGCCACTATTATTAATTTTTTCCTATATTTCTAATTCTTAGAAAATTGTTATGATAAGACCAGTTCATACCTTGCATAAATTCGAATGGAAGAACCCACCAAGGATTGGTAAGATAAGATATATAGAGAAATCTCAGAATATTTCCAACAAGCCCCAAACAAAGAACCTGAAATGGAAAATGAAGATAAATTCAGCATCTTTTAATAGTGAATTTTCACTAAAATGTTAATTTTTATTCAAGAAAATTAATTTTTTGCTTCAATTAGATCATTACTTTTCTTTATGAAAACCTTGATGTTTCATGTAAAAGATTCAAGTTTACAAGATAGAAGAAATGGTTTATTGAGCTGTTATTTATATGTTTTTATTGAGCTTATTACTTTACTAGCTGCTTGCTATTAAGCACCAGTTAATAAACAAAGCCTTTGCAGAACCACTAGGTTGTAGGCACCTGTTTTCAGTGGAAACTGAATTAAGGCTTTGACATAATATTTAAAATTTTTGCACATCATTTTATAGAGTAGCCACTGAAAAGAGTTGTGATGTTTATTTGTTTTTTACACAAAAATAGGCTTCATAAGATTTTTTTAACACTGTCATTTATATTTCTTTGTTTTTTTATCTTTCTTGAAATAATTTCCTTCAAGTGTTCCAAAATAGATCAGAATTAACTTGTAATTTAAGTGAATTATTCAAGTTTTTTTCCAAAGTAAAGGTGGAAAACCTATTTTTATTTATATAAAACAAATTTAAAAATGGAGGGAAAGAGTCAAGTAAGGAGGCAAAGTGTTATCAATTATTATTTTCATTAAAAACCAAAATCCTTGTATTCTGATTAGTTATGTTTATATTTAAAACAATATTTTATTGGAAAAAGTAAGATTTGTACTTTCAAATTGATGAATTAGAAGATTTTTTTAAAATAAATAGTAAAATAACAAAAATAAAAATAACAATAAATATAAAGTCAGAGTAAGTAAAACATGCATTACCTTAACATGACCCATTTGTGAGATGAGTCGGAAACTAAAGAAGTAGGCAAATATCTCAGATATGTGATTAATAACTGAAGCTACTCCAAAGAGTGTTGGGGTCCCACCAAAATCTTGTAAATGCCAAAAGAGGAATGTGAAGATGAGTCCAATGCCAAAACCCATAAACCAAGCCACAAAAAGGAATGATCCACACTTGAGGTTGGCAAAGTGCTTAAGAACTGTAACCCACTCTGGTATCTCTCTCATAGTCTGAGCAAACATTTGTGACTGAAAAACAATGCAAAGTTAACTAATACAAATAGGATATTTTTATTTTTTTATGTATTTTGGTTTAAAAAATAAAATAATGATGATGTTTCAACACCATTTAGTAATAAAACCTTCTACATGATGTTAATCTTATATAAAATAAAAAGTAATTCTATTTTGTTTTTTTCTGAGAAGTCAGCATACAATTTTAATGTTATATGTATATAGATTAAAAATGGTACATAAAACATAACTCCCTTTTTATCATCTATTTATTAATGACATAGTCTGCTTCGATCACTCGTGGATAATTCATATCTAAACCTGTTAATAATTCATGATTTAAGTAGTGTCAATATCTATTGAAATAAAATTATACTAAAGGAACATACCTTTCCAACATTAGGCTGAGCTTGAGCAGGAGCTGATGTATCTGCAAGGGCTGGCAAGTTTAATTGTTGAGCTAACTGCTTCTGCAGGTAATCCTCTCTGGATTGCTCAGGATCCATTACTTTTTCAATGATCACTGGTTCTATAGGATCATACTTAAAATTAATTTGGGTAGCAGTGATAAGGGCAGCACCCATAAGGACAGAAAAGGTAGCAAAGCAAATAGTATAATTCTTTTCTTTTGCATCAGGGACACACGGATGATCTGGGAATGCTACTGAATGGTCCAGAGCAATCCCCACAAAAAACATGGCTAAGCCCCATCCAAGGGATCCGAACATTCTCTGGTTTCCATATTGGTCAGCATCTTCTCCTAGAAGGGTGATTACAGCACTATCTGCTAATGTAATTGCAGGAGCACTGAAGAACTCTCCAATGATGACCAACAATAACAACAGCAAGAAGGCCTTTTGTATATCCTAAAACATAGTTATTACATATAATTGTTCAAAAGAAAGAAAAAACCATCTACAAATCATCTGCTTTTGCAGAAAGACGTTCTGATTTACGATGAATGTGATGACAAACTAGACTTTAATTTTCTTTGCTAAAAAAAAATTTCCTGATATTCATTATGTTTCCATAACAATGGTTTCATACTCTTCTTTAGAACAATAGAATACTGCAATATTTACTATATATTAACATATCTACAAAGCATTACAATTACTACATCACATTTTAATAAAATAATTATTGTTATTATTAATTTCCTCTAAAATGTGTATAGAGTTTCCAATTTCCAAATGTTAATGTTCAAAAGCTTTTTTAAATAAGATGCAACACCTCCACTTCATCATAGCTTTGGGTACCACTTCCCTTGTGTTGCTGTTGAGTAACTTTTGTTTATTGTTATCTGCAATTCTTGCTAAGATGCTGCTCAGTTTTCGGTAAATTGATGGTTATGACATTGTGAGCTTTATTAAAAAGTTTTCAGAGTTCCCAATTCTTTCTGCTATTTTAGAATTTATAGAACCATTTGCAGAACCAAAATTCTACAAAAATATTTTCTCTCCACAAAAATTGTGAGGAAATCCTTTTCATGCTTTGATAGAACTAGGTATGTGATATATATTTAATTTCAGGCCTCTTAATAATTTTATTAAGTCTTTTATTAGTGTGCCTTGTGGTGACTTTCCTCCTCATATTCTTCAACAGGTAAAAGAAACACCTATTATAATAATAGATAACACTGACTAACCGGAAAAGCCACTTTTTATTTTTCATATTTTTCTATTTTATCGAAAACTACCTTAAATATTTTGATTAAACTCAGCACACCAATCTAAAATTAAATGATCTTTAATCCCAGATGTGTCTTATGCTCAATGAAACAGTCTGGCAGGACTTAAATAATGAATTAAAAAAAATATTTCAATAAAGTACCTTTAATTTTTTTTTCAATAAATAGTTCTCATCGTTAGCATTACCAACAATAGATAGGTGCAAAATATTGAAAAAGAGGAAAAAATGAAGTTTATGCATAACTTTTTTTTTTTTTTTTTGAAATTGATAGATTTATTTATTGATAGATATTACAATCTGCCACACAGTTGTGGGCAATAGGTAATATTGATGAATGATCTCATACATACTAAAATA
>NW_027105204.1:292859-317250 GCF_000696795.3 Halyomorpha halys | reverse complement strand
ACTGGTAATGGGCCAGTGGAGGCTGAGCAAGTGCGCTAAAGTATGCATAACTAAAAGAGAAAAATAGACTTATCGGATTGATACAGGAAAGGCCGAGAACGCCTGAACATTTCCGATCGCATATTTATGTTTTACTTCTACTTTGAGAAACCCTAACAGAATCCCAGACTTTAGATTTTTAGTTTGTATTGAAAATCACAATAATAACAATAACTTCAGCAGGAGCCTACCAAACTACGTTTCCAAAATATGTAAAGTAAAAGTTGTATGATGCGCGAAACGAACCTGATTATGTATATATATGTATTTATATTGTTAGTGACTATGAAAATTACGTCGAAAATTTCAATAAAATCTTATTTTAGTCAAATCCACTGGTAGGCGCGGGGAGCAGACCAAACCTTGATAGCATATAACAGAATAGAATAATAATAATTCTTGGAGAAGTTTGTCGGGGGGTGCGGTCAGCAAAGAACAACATAAATAAACAAAACCATATTTATTTATTTTATGCCGACGTTTCGACCTGAGTTTCAGGTCTTGATCAAATAATAATAATTGATTGATAGACTTCTTACAAATTTCATCTATTAAAATAATAAGTAACAAAGTACTAAAGTCTAATTAATTTTAGTCTAATGTCATCCGCTCAATCAACCCTTAGAGTACAAGAACCGGGCAAGCCAAAAAAAGGCAGTTGTTTCACCCCAATTTTTTATTACTGTAATGAAAACTATGTATAATTAGTAGTCAAAATTGATGTGTCTTCCAAGTATAGGTAGGGGTAATAAAAATAAATTTTCATTCGGAGCTCTATATCACAACCGACAACACTAGAAAAACCAAGAGAACATCATTTAAAGTAGAGTAATTTTTTTAAAACATGAGTCCTAATAGAGCTATTTCAACAGTTCCCGAGACAGCTTTTTAAATAGCAACATTCCATAAAGAATGCACTGAAAAATCAGTTAATTAATTTAGGGTTAGTGAATTTATTTTGAGAAATCAATACCTCAAAAACTATTTGACGTAGATATGTTTATTAGCACTCAAATTAAAGCTAATTAAATTTAATGTAAAGTAGGTTATAATGTTTATCTCCGTAAGAGTAGTGGTTTTCATGATATCCAATAAACAAAATTCACAAAATATTGATTTCTAGTTGTTCTAGGAGTAAAATTAAAGCCAGTTAAATGTAAATAAATATAAATAATTATAAAGTGGGATATGACGTTTATATGGGTATGCGTAGTTGTTTTTATATTTTCAAAAATTTTATCCTAACAACTAGAAATTAACATTTTGTGAAATATGTGATAGTATTTCATAATAAATACTAACCCTACGAAGATAGATGTAGTAAACTACTTTATAACACATTAAACTAGCTTTACTTTGAGTGCTGGCAGCCATCTGTGCGTCTTATGGTTCCTCAGATATATTTTTTCATTAATCAAAATGTTTGTCCGAACAGTTAGAAATCAACAATTTATTTAGTTTGTCAAATATCATGAAAACTACTACTCCTACGAAATTAAAAATTATAAACTACTTTATAGTACATTAAGCAGCTTTAATTTGAGTGCTAATGGACGTCTGTACGTCGAATAGTTTTTTGAGATACATATTTCTCAAAATAAATTTACTGACTACTGATTTTTCAGAGCATTCTTTACGAAAAGTTGCAATTTAAAAAGCTATATCTCCGGGAATATTGAACGAAAATAGCTCTATTAGGGAGCCTCTCGAGTCTCAGCTAATGAGATCCCTCTCATTGAAGATACTCAACAAAAAATACCCTTCTAACTCATGGACCCGGGTAAAGACTGATGGATCAGCTCTGGCTGCTACTGCGAATGGTGGAGCAAGGGCGCATATAAAATTTCCGAGCCGTAACACCCTAGACAAAGCCGTTCCAACTGGCTTAGGAATGCACGAACTTCAAAGCTAAGCAAGAGGCAATATTAGAGGGTAGCAAAATACTGAGACGGCTCGACAGAAATGCTGAATCCAAAATAGTCGTTTTGTCGGATGTTGCATCAGCACTACATGCCCTGAAGTCAAAATGGAAACTAATTCTTCATGCACTTGTAGGAGAAGTTTAAAAACTACAATTGCAGTATAGTGAAGTGGCAAACAACCTAGACAAAGCTATTCCAACGTATGGCTTAAGATGTACGAATTTCAAAGCTGAGAAAGAGGTGATGTATATCGGATTATATTTTTATATATTCCATTGTGAGGTATCTAGTAATGGGTACCAGGGTATTACGGTCTGTACGGAAACGATGTAGCCGACCGGCTTGCAAGGGAAGGAGCAACATCCCCACAACCAAACTCTCCTAGACCCTCCTGGAAGCGATATCAATAAACAGGGCAGCTGTACATGCAAACTGGAACGAAATGCACCCAAAACACGACTCAAAAGACCCCTACTACAAAATGAGCAAGTCGTTCTCTTCAAGCTAGGACGGGCCACAACAGGATGAAGGCACACCTCTATAAAAAGGGGAAAGCTCTCTCTGCGGATGTAGAACTGAAGACCAGGCTGCAAGGCACATCCTACAGATGTGCACTCAGGTAGAAAATGTCAGGAAGCGGATCTGGCCAAATCCTACCTACTTTAAATGATGTTCTCTTAGGTTTCCTAGTGTTGTTGGTAGTTTTAAAGATCTAATGATGACAATTTTAGTTTAGTTTTAAAATAGCTGTCATTATTTATTCCCCCCAACTATACTTGGCAGACTCATCAATTTTGACTAGTAATTATACCTAGTTTTCAATTATGTAATCAAAATCTGGGGTGAAACAACTGCCTTTTTTCTCCTCTTGGGCTCTTGTACTTTTATCTGTAGACACTCTATTTTGAAATGGTCTGTTAAAATATAGAAAATATTAAGGAGTCATGAATTCCATTTTTTCCTTGATATAAGTATAATTTATATTTCTTCACACTGACCAAAAAATTTACCTAAGTACGAAAAAAAGAGCTTCGACCCAACTGGTGTGCAACTTCTAGTTGTAATTGATATCATTTCATATTTTATAAATGAATTTTTTTTTTTCATTTCAGAATGTTTTAAGCTGAAAATTAGCACTTTTTCATAATATTTGGAAATAAATTTAAAAAAAAACCTAAACGGAATGAATCGATTATTACAGAATACAGAAAAGTTTACATGTAAATATTAAAAATAATTTTAAAAAATTGTTAGGGTACTTACTTCTCTTATTCAATAGCTTTTTATTTTATTTTTTCAAAATAAATTTTTGGAAAATATTCTGACGAGTTGACGAAAGATCCTAACTTTCCCATAATAGTAAAATTCTCTGAATCCACAGGAATTCTATTCCTGTTTATATTGAGATGTCTTGTTGAAAAGTAGGAATATTCGAGAAAGCATGAATTCCTTTTTTTTTTCTCTTTTATACTTTAATATTCGTATAATTTATTTATTTTTTACTCTAACCAAAAATTAGGTCATATTTACCTGAGTACGATAAACAATGGAACTGAAGAGCGGTTTGACCCAACTGTTGTGCAACTTCTCGTTGTAATTTACAGCGCGGATATCCTTGACTTCGAGCGGGGACATACCCGGCTCGGCGCCTCGTATTCTGGTCGCTCTCTTTTCTCTGACCAGTGGGTTCTCGTCTTCGATGTAAGTGTAAGCCTCCCGCTTCCGCAGGTCGTGCAGGGTGGGTGAGTCCAAGTAGTAATGGGTCCCGTTGCGGGCCAAGCAGGATTTGGCTGGCGGTTGGATGAAGCCCAGGGGAAGGGTGAACACTATCCAGCAAAGCAGTGATAGTAGCAGTAGCTGCTTACCCTTCTGGTATCTGTCGGCCATATCAATAGTGTAGATTAAAACATTTTTAAAGATTAATAATTATTTCATGGGAAGGGATAGGAGGGGCAAGAGTGGGAAACGGGGGTAATGGGAATGTATATCATTGAGGGTTTTTATAGGAGGAAAACTATATTAAAGTTATCAGTAGATAGAAACCACTGTTTCGATGCCGTTTATCTCATTTCTACGCCGGATTTTGAAATACTCACAATTTAAGTACCATATTGCAATGTTAGCTACTTTTATGGCTCTGGTATGTGGAGACGCTGGCAATTTTTCGAATTTCGTGTTTATCAATAAATAATACATATTATTAGCTACAAATGGTGTAGTTAAGTAACAGTTAAAATTATGACAAAAATATTTTATATCGCTGTGGTTTCTCTAAAGAAGCCTGGATATACCATAGTTAGTGTATTGCATGTGAGATTTGGTCCCACAACTCTTGTGCGAGTATATTAAATGAAGACAAAGCAGGTCACATTTGGTTTCCATGTGAAAGTGATGAATAGGATCCGATTAGACAGTTATGAAGCGATAAGTAACTTTAAAGGTGAATTGATGTTCCTCGTTTCACCACGCTTATAAGCCAAGGTTTGAAAATCTTTTTTTTTTTTTTAACTTTATGTATAATTCACAATATGTAACAAATTTTCAAGTTCTTCGCATGCTATTTTAGTATATTAGTTGATAGTTTACATCTAAAATGTAATGAAAAAAGGTTTTATTTTTACCCACTTCGGTAAGGTGTCAATGTTAGTTTTTGGACTTTCGCTTTCTTCTAGAACTAAACAAAAAACCAACTTCTATAAAATATCTTGGTTAGAGGGAAAGTGTCCAAACACAGTGTGGTATAACGTCTGTAACAATTGAAGATTTTTATGTCTTAAACAGCATAGAGATCTGTGTACACTGAATGTTCACGTCCGTTGCGGTAACTGTCGCAGCCACCACTATAATAATAACAATAATAATAATAATCTTTATTTATTCAGGGATTGATCCCTTTAGAATAATTTACAGGCGTCAAAATTAGTTTTTAGAGCCTTAGAATAAATTACAAAATAGAGATGAAATTACAAGATGCCATAAAATAAAATAATACAATCAATTTAAAAATATACAACTAAACAACAGTAATTAACAGAATATATAAAATAACGATAAAACAAATAAAATAAAACATAAGATGTCTTCTGATAGTAAATAAAAAGAAAAAAAAATGATAAAAAATCAAATACAATTAAACTAAAAAAATAATAAATGAAAAGACATAATTTCTGCTAGTGTACATATTTACAATTATAAACAAAAATCTAAGACATAAAATTTATAAAGCTTTTTTGAAACTTTCAAATGTTATTCTTCCGGAATTGAGTGGACAGAAGGTAGTCGAAGATACGGGATTTGAAGATTGGAAGGGTGTTTGAACTACGAATAAAGGAGGGCATAGAATTCCATAGGGAAGAGGAACGGATGAGGAAAGATCTACCATAGGCTGCGGTTCGATGTGCAGTTACATATAAGTCTGAAGGCCGTGAGCGGGTATTGCGGGAATGCACTGAAGACTTAAATGAAGGATATCTGAGATGTACGATGGACGGCGGGATTGGATAACTTGATAGAGAAAGGAAGCAAGGAAATATTTACGACGGAAGGCATATCAGATGGTTAGAATCTATATGTACATAGATAGAGTAAATGTAAATTTATCATAAATGTCTAAAAAAATATAATTAAGAATGCATTATATAAAAGTAAATAATCGCATATTCGATTATTCGAACTATAGTGTAAACTGTATGCTATCGTCTTGACACCTATTAAAGTATAAGCAGTACTGTAGCATTAGGTTTGTGATTCTTGACAGTATATATAGCGATAGTGAAACTACTGTAACGTAAATCGTCACATCTATACGCCTTCATAGATACTGGCGATACCTATTTGGTCTGAAATGGTCATTAACCCACCTAACTGTCAACAGATTTACGTTAGGTTTCCCAACACCAATCGCAAAACGATACTGCCACACTGACCCACTGCTTCATTTTCGTTCTGTACTACCACAAACGAAAACGTATCGTGTAAAAGAGCCTTGAAGCAATGAAAGTGTATAGAGCTTATATTGCACGAAAATATTTTAATCTGCTGTCGAAGAAGAGTATGTATACGTGTGTAATATTTTTTCAAAAATATAATTAATAATGCATTATATAAAAGTAAATAATCGCTTTTTATAATTAATTTGTACAGTAAATGCAGTAATATATTGTTCAGTGAAAGTTTCGTCGTGTGATAGGTATTACATAAACATTTCAAGAGATGAGTGGATAAAGCTGTTATGTGACTTTTTAGGGAAAATGGGAATTTTTGCCAGAAAGAATACTTTAAATACTCCTCTCTACATAACAACTTGTTTAATGTTTCTAATCCTTAAATTGTGGTAGTTTTAGAAATACAAAAATCAAGTTTCCCAGTCTAAAATTTATCTCCAGTTTATAGGGAGGATAAATAAACACTGAATTCAATTTTTTTCAGATTCATGTTTGCAACATAACACCTCTGTCCACTCATGTTTTCATTTGTCCAACGAATGGGGATCATTGCCGAGTGAAAAAAAATACATCCGAAGAAATAAATTCATGGAGTATTATGTTACTTGGCATGGTGCATAGAAGACATATAGCTTAAACGAACTAGCGTAGATTGTCAAAGTTACATCCAAATCGAAAAGTAAATTAACCACTATAACGAGGAGGCGGTAGTACTGTGAAACGTCATCTTGAGATTTGTTAGGAGTTCCAGTGTACTTCAGAACCATTATAGATGAGATCAATTATTTCATTCTTTTATGATACTTCTGTGTCTGCTACGGAATTAATATATATACGGTTTTTATATTCATTTTTTCTAATTTATCAGTCATGAGAATACCAAAGGAAATCGTGAGATATTTGACCCAATTCCATAGCACAGTTTATTGCTCTTTTCTTCCCTAAAACTCGATTTTTTTCGTATTTTATTAAAAAAGGAATTAAAATAATTGTATTTTTAATACTCAAAAATACTATATAAAGTTATATAGTTATTTTTACTGTTCATGAAATAAAGTATTAAAATTAAACGAAATTATACTGATGAAAATTTGAAGGAATGGATAATTTTATTATATACTCGTTTTTTTATTTGACTAAATAATAGAAATAAACCCTTTGGAAGAAATACTTATACATTGTCCAAGATTTCAGAAGAATAATAGATAATAAATATTATATTATGTTTAATGTTCAAACATTAGAAATGTTTCGTTGAATTGAAGAAAATTGATGATAGCTTATCTACATCGTTATAAAGTAAGTTCTATTTAAACCTCCTCCAATGTTTTCACTAAAATAGGTTAATATATGCAACATCCAACGATGCAGTACAAAACATTATTCTACTCTTTCTACGGAGACAGCTTACGTGAATAGCTAGTGACTTATGTAATGTTTACGGTAGAAAGGTCAAATGGCAAGTGGACGAAGAGGGTCAACCTACCTGTCAGCGAGGCTGCCCCAGAAGGGGGCCGAAAGGAACTCGACGAACGGCCTTGATCCGATGAGGAAGCCGCACTGCCCTGGGTTCATTCCCATCTGCTTGAAGTAGATACCCATGAGGGGAAAGAGGGATCCGAAGGCCGAGTAGAAGAAGAAGTAAAAAGTCTTGACGGTGAGGAGTTCCTGGTCGACGGTGCCGCAGAGCATCTCGATGAGGTCCGATTTGCCCCTAATCTTGTGGGTGGCCTCCTTGGGCTGGGGGTACAGGTTGGGGTCCACTTCCCCCAGGGCGTCAGGGTCCACGGGGGGCCTCACCCCTAAGGGGATGCTCTCCTGCCTCCTTGCCTCCATCCTCGCTACTGTACTGTGTCGATCGATAAGCCCTTCAACCGCCTCTCAGCTGACATGCGCACCTTAATCAATATCACCCATGAATGAGTGGATATTTAAGTATACTTCTAATCATAATGAACAATTTTATTAATCATAAAAACTGAAACAAAAAATCATTACTACATATCTATGGAATTTAATGATTAGAGGTCGGGCTTGTGCTCATTTACGAAGTAAAAACAAGTGTTGAAAACTTAAGCATTGGTAGATACTTCAGTAAATGCTTCTGTTATACTGAATCTAATAAATATATTACCACAAACTATTGAATTTTATATAACATAATTACATCATGGAAAATATATATTAATTCAGAGCTATTTTATTTATATTTTTACTTAATAGAAATGATTTCAAGTAAATGTTTTGGCTGCCCTGTAAAACACCAACTTCCGCTTTGGCCAAGCTTGTACAGGAAATACTTATTATAATTAGTCATAATATATAATTATTTATATTACTTATTGTATTTTGTTGTTACATATCTACTTTACTTATAACTTTGTTTCATGATGTGTTAATCTATTCTGTAAACAATATTCTTTTTATCCATCATCCATATTTTTTCTTTCACATTACTCAAATATTTTTCTAGTTTGTCATCATTGTAAGTCCCCAATTTTATATTTGTACGATCATAATCAACCAGTATATTTTTTTATGTTTTCAGTCAATTCTGGTTATGTGATTCATAATATGTCAAATGTGGCATTAAAAATCAGGGACGTCATTATGGGGGTGGGGCTAGGGAGGAGGTATCATCCCCCAATAATTAAAAACTCGAAACGATTAAGATTTGATGACCTACTTAACATTGCAAACATTGCGGTAAAATAATATTCAAAGAGGTTAATCTACTCAAAATTACTTATAAGCTCTGAATAGAGAGGTCAGTTTCCCAAAAATATCTGGAGGAAGGGCTAATTCCTGGAAGTACTTCCCAGATGGTAATTAGGGAAATGAGGTCAAAATTGTTTGGGAAACTTAAGATTTTCAACTCCACATCCTCCAATAAGTCGTTGGAGCAAACGAAATTCCATTCATATCGACAATAATTTTTGAGTGAGAAGTATCTGCCTTTTTGAACAGTACAAAAATACATAATAAGCGTTCACAAATAATGCTATAAAAATGTGTATATAATTTTTTACTTTTTGAATATTACTTATGTAATACTAATTGTATATTTGAAAAAAAAATGACAAAAAACAATTGGACTACTCATCAAACTGAATATGTCCTTCAACTTATAAGTGAAGTATCTACAGATACAATTATAAATTTAAACAGTGTTTCAACCTCATGGGAAAAGATCCAGAAATATCTGAAATGGAAGTCGCTATTGATCATTTGTTCATTGTAGGTTTACACAATTTCAGTTTCTACTGTTTTTTCTAAAAATATTTTCTTATGTTAGCAATGGAAACTTTTCGGTTCATAATGTAAACATCGTACATTACACGAACAGCCTAAATTAGTTGAAAGCACCTGACCCAGATAACATTTCATCTTCATTGATTTCCTCGTACTGAAGTTTACAAATAGCCTACGTCTGCTGTCGATATTGTGTTTCTTGATTTCACTTCCTGTTCGCCTGTTTCAAAATTAATTATCTTAGAGTTTGAATAATAATTCTTTAATCTATAAAATAAATGTTTCAAGGAATGTTCGGCAAATTTTGCGCAGCTCTCTCTGCACATCAAAGCACATTTTTTTTATTATTGTCTCAGAAACCGGGAACGAAATTTCTCCGCTCACATTTTTTCAACTGTGGGAAAAAAAATTCTAATAATAAGACTTCAATAATTTATAAATGAAGTTATAAATACCAACGAAATTTTCGTATTAGATGATAACACTTATACAAATTTTAAAGATGATGTAGCCCCGTTGAAACTGAAAACAAGATAGCACTAGGTGAAGAGTGGGACAGCATACCCTAAGACTTTAAAAAAATTCAATTATCAAATTCCTGGATGGTCAAATGGATTTATCAAAGGAGTCAGTGAATAATGTTAGTGAACCACTTCATTAGTGTACTTTTTTTCTTTTCTGTTACAGACCATGATAGAAGACAATAATATTTTTAAAAAATATAGGATCAATTTAAATTATTTGTTAGAATACCTCGCAGACAAAGCAAAACCACATTTTGGTTCAAGCAATGTTCACAATATCCCTAGAATATTTTTCAAACATAGCATTTAAAAGCCCAGAGAGATCATTTAATCCAACTTAAAAAAAAAAACGAAGATGTTAAAATCCACCTTATTCACCTCCTTATGATGTAATGGGTAATAATATATAGTAGCGGATCAGAATATTATGACTAAATTTTTGGAAAAGACAATTGCGTAATAACTCCACTCTGGCTTCTATGGAACTCTCTTGACAGTGAATACTTGAAGAACTGGCTACCCTTTCCACTTTAAGCCAATATAATTAGAGCATAACCCCTATTTCACGACCCCTAACGAATATCTGATAGAAAGGAATTTCCATACTGCAGGGATTTACATTTAACTGTATGTATTGTATGTTGTAAATCTAGCTAATCTTCCTGTAAAGTCACCTCTGATTCAGCTTCACTAACCAAGTGAAAATGCATTGTTGAGGACTTCTGATGTAGAGTACCTCAACTCCTCAATTGGTGATGGGACTAATTACACAAAATATGGCAGAACATTTTTAAATATGATATCATGCATATAAAGTATAATTGCTGATCAAAAAGTAATTTTAATTAAGCTACAAAGATTCTGAAGCAGTTTAGGAGAGTTTGAAGCTCATCAATTTCTAACTTTTTTTTTTTGTTTTGTTTCCAACTTGTACCAGACTAGTCTATTTCAATTTCCTTCACCTACTCAATTTTAAAATTTAATCTAAATTAGTTTGCAGTCTCATTTTTTAATTTGTCAATTAGATGTGATAAGATTCCAGAAGACTGGTAAGGCGAGACCATTCCTCCACCCTTGATCCTAACTTTAGATATAGGATAAGACTAATGAAAGCAAACTAATTTATTCTTAAATTAAAAAAATTTGGTCATGTTACAACATTTTTATCAACATTCTAGTTTTTCCTGAATTTATTGATACCAAAAAATCAACAGCTAATAGATTATTTACACAGTATGGATAAAAGAAGATACAACTTAATTCATAAAAATATATATTTTAATAATACTATAACAACTATCATTAAGAGAAAACAACATGGAAATAACGCTAAGTTTCACAAAAATTATGTAAGAGGAGCAAACCGAAAGAATGAAAGTTTTGTTTTATGTTGCTCAATAATCATAGCACGTTTGAGAATCATAACAGGTGTCAAGTCATATTCACTTAGATCAAGCCATTTTTCTCTTTCTTCTTCCTTTTTCTGGTTCTTTTCAAGTTTCTATTTGAAAATAACAGACACAAACATAAAAAATTAGGTATCTTACAACTCAAAAAATTAACAAGGGAATAAAAAAGAAAATAATTCATAACAATACAAAACAAAATAGTTTCATGATTTAGTTTCTATGACATATTCTAATTTCTTCATAAAGATTTAAACCAATTTCTGACTAAAATTGTAATGATCCATCAAATATTATTTTAATTAATTAATTATTAATTAAAAATGCTTTCAATCATCTTCATAATCATTATATGAGGTAATATGATAAATTATGAAACACTGATATCAATATAAATCCCATTGAATAAACAACTGCCAACCACTATCATTATTAAGAAACAGCTATTTTAGGAATAAATTTGTGATTTCATACAAAACAAATCCTCGCATCCTGTGCATTGTAGGCAAAACAATGTTGTTATCATTGTTAAAGAGGGTTGAACTGTCAGTACGTAAAATTGAAAATTCTGAAAAACTTTTGAGATGTGGGGTCATTACTATTTGCAAAAATGTTAGGAAAATTCTATGAGTTATATATGTCACTTGTATTTCCTTAATAACTTTTTCCTTGAAGTTTAGTGCTAAATACATATTGGAATAACTATATACACATGGGAAAAACTACACGTAAACATAAAGTCAACAGGACTCTGGACGATTTGTCAGAAGATTCAAAGATGTATAAAATGGTAGGGCAGATAAGTCTTTTTTTCAATTTTTTAAAAATTATTTCAGCAACTAATTTTCAGAAAAATTCATTATCTTCTTGATGAGCTTGACGAAAATCGTTTACCAGATAAAGAAATTCCCTTTTCATTATTCTGGCCTTTACCTAGTTTTCCCTGTCTGTAGGGATCCTTAAAATGAATTATTTTAATTATATACATTCTTTTCTATATGACAGAGACATATATCTTCCATTACATAAATTTAATTTCTTCAATTAGAATTTTGGTATTTTGAGCTTAAAACTACAATTAGTTTTGAAAAATAAACATATCCGCATAAGCCAGCCACATGTAGAGACTATTATTTTAAGTTTTTAGCTCAAATCTATTTAATAACCTCATAGCAGAGAAAAAATATGTAAAGCTTATTAATATCTATAAATGCATAGTTCAAATATAAAACAATTACAATACAAACATTTCTATTAAGTATAAATTTTTACCTCCAATATAGAAAGGAGCTCATTTTGATGGTCAGGGTAATTCTCTAAAACATAGTTCTGCAAAAAAAATAATGAAAAATAATTTAATAATAAAATTACATAAAAGAACACTTTAAGTATAATTAAATTACGCACGGTTTGTGCTTTAGCTTCAGCTAATTTTCTTTTTGTTTCACTTCTCTCAACTTCAGCATCATCTTTATCTTCCATCACTTCAAGGATTTCATGAAAGCATTCTATTGTATCCTTGTTCCTAAAAATATATATATTTAATTGCATGTATATAATGAAAAACTCTAATACACCTGTGTTACTCACAAAGTCAGGGAAAGGGCTAAAGATTGAAGATAACCTAGAAGAGTAAAACAATGAAATTCTGAAGAAGAGTATTTATTGTTATAAAAAATCAGAGAGAAAAAAAAGAAAAGAAATTAAATCATATAAAATAAGCAAATCTTCATAACAATATTTCAGTTTTAATGGAAAACATTATTTCTGATGGAAATACGCTTTTAATGTCCCTTGAGTCCAAATAAAATGTCTTACAAAATGGTCTGTGTCAGTCTGTGTGTATGTGTAATGAAAAGTCTTATGAAATTGAAGTTACATACTTATGACAGGTACACATCTGGGATGTGACAGTAACTTTTTCAAAAAATGTTAAAATTTTGGAATTAAAAATATTATTAAAAGTACTTTTCTGAAAACTGGTGAAATTGGAGTTTGTCAATTTATTATTTGAAAGGCTGATTTGAAAAATTAGTATGGGAAAGTATTGCCACAGAGAGAAATACGAAAATATCTGTTCTGAAACATGCGAGGATTAATTTCAACTTAAAAGAACTGTGGTAAGTGAACGTTGTGCAATGTGCACACCACCATCACCAGATTTTTTTTTACCTTAAGCTATTCATCTGTATTTTTTGTTAAAAAAGTAAAATTTCCAGTAAAGAGGAAAGTAATAAAATAGGTGTTGTCTTTTCTTTTAAAATTATAATCCTAGAAGAAACAAATCACTCTGAAATGAACTATCAAACAGAATAAAAAAAAAAAAAGAGAGATTCAATTGCTGTTAATAAGAAAATATAAACTGGTACTGCAAGATATAAATGAAATCAATGATTTATAGCAACTTTTGATAGTCGAATTCTGAGAAATGATGAAAACCAAAAAATGAGTGTGGATTCGTACTGACCAGGATGCCAAGAAATAATAAGAACAACAGGGTGTTAAGACTTGGGGTAAGAGAAGTAAACATAATGCAGTTCTTCAAAGGTTTCTATTTGAATACAACAATATTTCATTTTCAACCACCAGTGTTTCTATTTGAAATTATTGTTATAATGTGTTAAATGAACTGCATGTACAGTGGTATAATAAGCTGAGGACAGTGAAATGTTTTCAAATAATTTTGGAGTGTTGCTATCGGTTTTAACAGCATTTCAATTGTAATCCATGAAAAGACATCTGAAGTAAAGACATATTTCTAAGATAATTTTTTTTTATTAGTTATCTAATCACGAATTATATACTGTTAGAGTAGGTAATATAGTGTTCTATATTTTTGCTTATACTTAATTTATCATGTTAAATCAATTTATACTTTCTAGATTTACGTTCAAATTTATTTGTAGTCCACACTGATCGAGATTTCCACTATATAAACATGGTTGATATTTTCAACAAACAAAAAAAGACTGATAATAAAGCAAAAAAATTATGCCTTTACTTACAACTCTGAATCTTTTTCTCTGTTTTGAATAAACGAGTTCTGAATGCTGCATATTATTTTCATATCTTCTAACTGTTTCTTTAGAGTAGTTTCTCTAATAGAATCAAACCGTTCATTGTCAAGTGATATTCCTGGCAAAAAAAAATTATGAAAATGGGGGCATGAACCTAAGGCAGTTAATATTTATTTTTTGCAGTCCTGAAAAATGAATCTTTACACTTCCACCTTGGTTAGTATGCGGTGGCAACTTTGGTAGCCACCAGGGGTTAGCAAAAAGGACCATGAGGCCCACTTGCTGGACTTGTTCCCCACACCAAATACAACTGCCAATGTATAAATATACTTACAATTAAATAGTCAAGGGTCACAACTAAAATTAAAACATTGTTATATAATTACTGTATGGAGCTCTTCCCAGAAGCAGTTCATGATGAGCAGCTATTAACCCAAAACGAGTTTTATCCAACTTTTCTAAATCCATATCAAAAGGCTGTTCACACTCTGCTATGTCCTTTGGTAATTGTTTAAGGTCTTTAGCTAATGCCTTGCATTTCATATTTAATCTTTTATATGCTTCACTCTGAACCCTCTCCATTTTCCTAAAGAAACACAAAACAAATATAATGTTGCTTATGAACTCCTACTCTGGATTCTCATTGACAATAATTCTTCTGGAATCACTACCAAGGGGGTAACTTTGTGTGACTGTAAATACTTTAGCCTCAGATTACAGCATACACTATCAGAGAGTGTAACTTAAGTTTGCATAAACTTATATCCAAAGAACTAAATAATAGAAACTGAAAAATTGAAACATAAAAGTGTAAGTTAATTAATATTAAACAAAAAAGAATGAGAATAAATACATACCTAATTTCAGATTAAAAGGTTCTATAATTAATGCTATAAATTTAAATTATTATTTAAACAACTAGTTTTCAACGTAATTCACAAAGACTGGTCCAAATGGCAATCAATTTTAAGGTTTTGTCATTTCAAAAGAACAACTTATTTAAGACAAGGTAATTTTATAACAATATCCTTAATATCTAAAGTACAATAAAATAAATCTAAAATTAAAAGTTTATTATGAAGATTTTAAAAGTTGCTTCTCTCTAACTCTCCAATTAAAAAATCCATTGAAATCCTTGAAGTTGATACCTCGAAATCTGAAGAAAACTAAGATAATTTATTATTCCTTCCAAATATTCAAGTATTATTGTAAAGAATAAAAGATTCTTAAGGGTACAAGCTAAATAGGAGGGTTTTTCCTTTTTATTTTGATGTCTCTTTTATTGAATTTTATAATTCAACCCATAATTTCATTCAGTGAATATTTAATTTCTATTTCACTTCAAAATTGTTTATGTTAATAATGGCTTAATATTGGCTGCAGCCAGTAAAGCCCATTGTGCGCCATCATCCTGATTGTAATAACCTACTAAGAGCTTAAGATTAGTAGACTCTATAAATCTAATTAAACTTTATGGGCTGATCATTTTATCACACTGCCTCTGCTGTGCGGTCCTTGCCAAATAGTGCGAACTTCAAACCTGCGAATTGGTCACACTAATAAACAATGTGGAATTCTGTTTTATCCCCAGTTTATCATGTGATACTGTAAACTTCAAGTTGCATAAGAGTTTATAATGTTTACAATGACCAGTATAGATTTCTGTGATTTTCCTTAGAGTAGCCCTTTGCTCTCTAAGAGTTCTCCATTCATTGCACACAAGAAAGAATTAAATATCAATATCGTAAACAAAATAAAGATTTAATTTCCATTAACAATTTTGTGACTAAATTAAGGTTGAAATGTTTTCTCTTGGTTTATCAATTTGTTCCTACAATATACAATTATTTTGTATCATTTTGACAATTTACTAACTTAACATAGTTTTAAATTAATACTTATAACATAGGAGAAAATGTAAGCAAATAAGACCCATCCCATTCGATCACTAATGAAAAAGTAAATTTCACATCATGCTGCAACATAATTTCTGTTATTGAGGAAAACATAATACAAGGATTGGCAATGACTACTTTCAGAACTTCATATTTATTGAAACCATTTACCTTTAATGGTTAACGTAAGATTTGGAGGAAAGGATACTGCTTCAGATACTCAATTTTTTTATGAGTGTGATGTTGAAGTATTTTAACGATTAACGATAGTCAAAGTGAGAATTCTGTATAAATATAAGTCTCTGTACACTAGACTTCACTATTTCTATAACCAACATAAAACCTCAAATTGGCGGGAAGGCATTGAAATCTGCGACAGCAGTTCCAAAGAGCTACGTATGATTAAAGACCTGGAAGGAGTTATTTAATTATAATAATTGAAGTAAAGTTTTAGTTCAAGAAGAAGATGGAAAGAATTACAAAATAGTCATGTTTATAAGCAATGCTTTATATTATATTATTCTAAATTAAAATTTATTTAACGGAAAATGTTATAATTATAAGCATTTATTTAAATCTTTTCTTAGTGTTCTTTTCATAACTGCCTGTCTCCAACCAGCTTCACACGTAAGCATTTTTTATTGTTATTCAAAGTTTTTACATTTACATATCGATTCTCGCATTCTACATTTATTGCTTGGTTGACATTTGAACCAATAACCGGCTTGACGAAAATATTTTAGACTCTATTTGTATTTGTATTTAGATATCCGATCTTTGGTTGGTTATATTAATGTATTAGTTTAATATTCTTCGTTTCCAGAGAATATAGTTGTGACTATGTAACGGGGAAGTTTAGCTCTAGACCTCCTTTAGATGTTGACAGAAATACCTAAGCTGGTTGCAAAAGCTGATAAGGACATTGAGCTGTGTCCCCTGATGATCTTGGAACAGGTCAACCATTGATTTAAGTGTGGATGAAAGTCCTTGAAATAATAGTCAGTAGTTCATTCTCAGTGTGACGCTGGTCTCATTTTGGGCATTATTCAGAACATCTTCATGGGAATTTATGACATTAGAGGACTATTTGAACATAATATATTTGTTGATAAATTATTAGAGGACTGTTCGAACATAATATATTTGTTAATAAATAACACAAGATGATACTAAATACACAATAGACTGACTGATTGATAACATGTTCTAGAACAGGTCAGAACGTAACAAGGCGGGAAAAGCTACAAAATGTACATCGAGATGGTGTACAAAAAGGTTGCTACAGTTCTCCCACACTTATTTTAAATGTTTATTATAATCGCTTAAACATTGAAGAAGTCGTTGAGGACTGGTGAGACGACTAAGATCATGATCGGCATTGAATACTGGAAGAGGGGTTGCTGGGGTCTCTTATGTAAAGACAAAAGTTGGAATTTATTCACTTGATCTGCTGCTGGTAGGTTGTCGATGTGGCGCTTAAATTCAGAGCCACTACATAATTTAACTAATTAGTGGCTTGGCCAGATTTTTTAAGTATTATTCCAGATAACCTATTTGTTTGTATAGGAGCCATTACACAGTTTCGCACACTTAGGTCGAGTATTTACTTGAGGAAATGGGCCAAATGAGCACACCTGAAAGCCCATTTTGCCAAAATGAGTATGGAGCGACCAAAACCGTACAGTATAAGCCAAGGATTGTCAGTATATCAAAGTGAGCGCGTGCTTATTCGTGCTCAGATGAGTACGAACTTTGTAGTGGGATTGCTTCGAACATAATAGACCGACTCCCATGTTTCATTCTGTCCTCTTTACTTGTCACTTTTTATTTTTTTTTTCAATGAGTGACATAAATATATGTAACAAAAACTGGTGACGACCAATTTTTGGTTCATCATTGGAGGTAGAATCAATATTTAGAGACTAAATCTGACAAGACTCGGTACACAGCACAGATTTGGGCTCCCTATTTGGAGGATCTCATAACAGCTCAATGCTCATGTAGTATGAGGTCGTTGGTCCCCCCTCCCTCGACCCACATGCTTATTTGGTGCGTTTGCTCAAGAGATAAAAGGTCCTTTAAAATTTTGATATTTGATAGGGATGTTGGTGAAGATTTGACTGGTTCAATCCCACCCGATTGGTGTCAATTACAAATAGGAAATGATGCCGTTAAAATGGCTCAGCGTATTTAGTGTGGATACGCCGCTAGTTCCGTCAGGAGTCTCTCATTCCCACGATGAATGAACACATTGAGAGTAATATATCTCTATTTCATACAGAATCGAATTTTATGAGCCAGGAACAGTGTTATCCATGATGAGCTCCAGCTCCCGTTTGTGCTGGAATTCATAGCCCGTAGGCACATCAAATTCTTTGATGGGCTGAAAGCCTGCACCAATCCACTATTCCGTGAGATCGCCCCTCCACCGAGACCGGTAGGTGGCAAAGCACTGTCCCCTAGGTCGACGTCCTCGCCGAGGGTAGGACTCTGGTTCTGCTCCTCCCTGATGACTCTATTCCTGGGTCGCTGGAGTGTGGTTCCTCTGACTATTCGCCGAAGGAAGGAATTCTGGAAGATTGAAGTCATGTTAACCCCTCTCCCCTTTCATCCCCCCAGTGGAGCGGCCCTCCCCGTTCTTTGTAACCTCCCCCTCTCCACCCCCCACCTTCAGCAGACCCAGCCCAACCCCTTATGTCATGTGGCAAAGGAAGGACACCAATTACTTATGTATATATTTCGATATATATATTAATTATGTTATTTTTTATGTAATAAAGGAGGTAAGGAAAAAAAAATCAAATTTTATACGGTTAGGTAACATGAAACTAAAAACCAACACATTTCATAAAAAGATTGAATTCAATAACACAATAATTCATACTAAATAAACAAAAAATAACACTATATATAATAGTATGTTGAATTTAGATTTAAGGGAATTGATAAAAAACCTACATATTACATATGTTTGTATTGTGACTACTGTAAGGTATATTATATTGTATTTTGCATAAATGAGAAGTTCTATCAAAACTCAATACATCCACTTTTAGAAGGTTATCATTAAAAACTAATCATGAGAGCATATTTTGTAAATAAGTTAAATTTGTATCGAATATGTTGATTTATAACTACTATTTGAGAGGCAAAAATTAAAATGTTAAAATAATTTGTCAAAAAAAGAAGGTTCTTTTGAAAAACGGATATATTAATTTTTGATAGAATACATAAAATGTATAAATGATGATAGTCCAGAATTATTAATATAGTCTTTGTTGAAATGATTCCTGTAGTTGACCATGTCAATTTGCTGCGTACATGTAATGGAGCAACGGAAGGAGTTCAAGGTAATTTTCTCTTGACGAGTTTTAATTTGATAGGCTCTTCTGGCTTCGATATAAATTCAACACTCATTTTCAATGGAATCTGCGTACTTTCACAAGGTTCCACGCTGAATTTTCTCAATAAAGAGATAAGTCCCATTTTCGCCTGAAGAAGACCGAACCTCTTCCCTAAAAAATAAATAATAAAATTCAGCACTAGACCGTTACGAAGTGAATAAACAATTTCAAATGAAATAAATAGAGTGACCTATCGTGGACACACTGCCAGACTAGTCATGTTAATATCAAAATTCATTTATTTCACAACACTTGATAATGTGGATTGGTTTCGAATTCAATTTTGTCAAAGTTGTATTCTCACTAAATAAACCAATTGATTATACCAATTCCATAATTAGAACCTCTGTGGTTACTGAGTATAAAATGAGTTGTCTTAATATTGTTGCGTTAATAATTCTACACTGTCCACGTTCCTAGTCTTCAACATCCAATATTGGTTCGATTCCCACCTTCAAGGATTGAATTTAATTTATTGGCCTGCCTACGGACTAACCCTTTAATGCCTATACGGTTCAAGGTAAACATTTTTTTATCCCCCTTTTGATTCTCACTGCGTAGAGTCTAAATTATACAAAAGTATGAATTTTATATAAAAATTTATTTTTAATCAACTATAATGTCAACTGTATGTGACAGTAGACTCTGGTCGGTAGACACAATACTGAAATGTAGTTGATGGTTATAATGTATTATTAATTTATAATTTATTAATTTGGTTATAATTTAAAATACTTTTTCTAAAAAGACGTTTATTTAATGATAATGCATATTCATTTACAATAAACTGTGAATTTAGTGTTTTACATATTTTTTTCGTTGTGTGATTAGAGTGTAATAAAGTGAGAATCATGTAATTCACTGAAACTCAGGACACCTTCAACTAAATGATTGTAATGAGTATGATTTTGGCAACAGACTAATACTTATTTATTTCATGAATAAACAATAATTCAAATGAAGCTGTCTAGGTGAACTTAAGCTGCTAAAGATATTTAATTATTTTTTATTCATCCTCAAAGTTATGTCTCTTGTAGGTGGCCATAGGTGCTGGAGGGTTAAATCTAAGCCAGAGGAATAAACATCCCTTTCTGATCTACCTTGTGTACATAATCTCGTTAACCAAATGAATAAATAGAAATATTCAATTGTATAATCACCAATATTAAAACTTTTTTTTTTCTGATTCAAAACAAGCTCCTAATTTTTACTTCCTAATATTTATACATATATAAGGCTGAGAAAGTATGATAATTATCTTAATCTTAATTATACTAAAATTGCCTCGTAAAGGGACCACTTTAGCCTAAAATAATCTATAGGTTTTATACTTGTGGAAACTGCTTTCGGTTTCCAAGTTGTCTGTCGTCCAAAATTTCATTACCATATTCTAGATTACCACATTCAAGTTTTGAGTGCATGCGGTATAGTATGATGAACTTACGTTGACTTGCACACCAGAGAGGATAACTACCACATATATTAAATATACTTACATATTTACATGTTACATTTTTATAACATATTAAAATTATATACTTACCAATACAGAACCTTGGTCCTTCACCAAACGGTAGGTATGCGTATGGATTGATGGTGTGTTTATTTTCCTCAGAAAATCTTTCCGGATCAAATTTGTCTGGATCTGGAAAGTTTTCAGGATTGCGATGTAAGGCCCAAATCGGTATAAAAATGAATTGTCCTTTTTCAATGGTATCTCCAGTAGCCAAAGTAACTGTTTTCGTGCACATCCTCGACATAGTTGATATAGTTGGATATTTCCTCATGGTTTCTGAAACGATGAATTATGGAATTATGGAGTTAATAAGATTCAAAGAAAATGTAAAATATCATTATATAATAATCGAGATTAACAGACTAACTCGATTATTTATTTTTTCATGTACATAGTTTGATTATGTTTATTTTCTTTATCCTTCTGTTTGTATATATTTAGAAAGTGGCTTTATTTATTTTTTTTCTTCATTTATTTATTTTTATTCTTATGTTATTTTATTTTAGTATAAATATAATCAGTTATTACTAATACTTAATTAATACCACAATGTTGCGGCAGATTGTAATATTTTTCAATATATATAAAAAAAATTTTGATTAAATTATTTTTCAGGTTTTTGGACTTAATCCGTACTCCATTTATTGTATAGTCCTCTTAAAAATAAAAGTAGAGTAGGGCATGCATGTTCTTTCATCCGAATTCAAATATTAATAAGACTATAAAAATATTAATAACTGATTATAATTTTTAATTCACCTGAAACTACCATATCCAGATATGTCATCTCCTTCACAGCATCGTAGGTAACACCAGAGTGCTCTTGTATCATTCTATCGATTTCGCTCTGAACTCTTTCTTGCATCTGAGGGTGTAACGCCAACTCGTAGAGGCAGAAGGCCTGCACTGAGCTAGCAGTTTCGTAACCAGCCACGAAAAAAACAAAACATTGTGCAGCTAGTCTTTCCATATTCATAGCTAATAAACAAAAAATAAAGATTTTTTTAATCCCATGATTCGTAAAAGTTTTTAATGTTTGAGTTATTCAAATTTCCATCCGTAATAATTAATTAAGGGTATTTATATTTAAAAGTCAATACAAACAAATATAGAAATGTAAACATTACTTAATAAATAAAATTTTATTTTTTAATTTTCTTTTATTTATTACGATTACGGTTTAGTTTATGGATAGAAAATTCGTCAAAAATGATTTTCCTGTTAATTATAAATTTGTAATTAATTGTTAGTCTGACCGAACTGTGGGATGTTTTCTTCTGTTTCTTCCTCCTTCTCGTCTTCTAAACTTCCTTTGTTTTTAAGCTGAATTAAAAGATCAAGAAAGTCTTTCCTTTTTATATTATTCTCTTCTCTCTGTTTAACTGTATCTTTAACGAGGTTGTAGACATATAATTGGCTTTCTTTCTTTTCTGGAGTAACTCTGAGAAATGATAAATTATTCGATATCAAAATAGCATCTAAAATAGGCATAACTTAATGTGATAGTTTAACTCATTATAAGCAATAAGTTCCATAGTAGCTTAATTTTTAAAATAATTACTCAATTGTTCTCTTGGGATGTTTTGATTTCGGTTAGTTTATGGCAGATCTGCTTGAGAAGGTGATCAAATCATTTTTGTAAATTATTTCATTTATTATTCACATAATTATAATTCTTTACGTAATTAAATGTAAAACAATAGTGGTGTTGCAATTATTGAATGTTAACTGCAAAATCTTGAATAAAAGCAGAGAATAGACTAGGACAAAAATTCACATTCATGGAATACAAAATAATAAATAAATGCAGTTAAAAATAGCATGTTCATTATTTGGTTACGTCTTTCATTTTCTATTAAAGATTTAATAAATCCAAAACACATTATAACAGGCGCTAAAAGTCATTGTGAGAATTAATCTCAAAGTGATTTCCTCTTAGAGAAGGAGTTTAGGAGAGAGATGGCCTAAGTCGTCTACGCTTCATCATCTTTATGGATAAAATAATGTAAATATATAAGAAAAGAACAGCTAGAGCACTAACTAGTAATTGCAACATGACAAATATACTGGCACAAGTAATTGTATATCTCGATGACATAGTCTTAATTAATGAGTCAACTGTTATCCTAAAACAGGTCCCAAACTGATATTCAATTTGCAACACAACTGTGGAAGAGTACCTGTTCCTTTATATGAAGCAGAGTTGGGAAATTGCAGTCTATTATGGGAGCTGAATGCAGCATAGATGATGTACTTTCGCAGCTATATAATTTAAACAAAATAAAATAAAAACTGTTGGTTAAATTACCTGAATTGACAAAATTTCGCAAATTTTGGGAACGTAGTTGTAACAAGAAATGCCATAACAAGTCTAAAGTTTATATTTAAAATATTTTTTCCGAGCTTGATTAAATCACTATCTTTGCTCTCCATTACGTTCGTGTCCAATCCAAAAGCGCAGCTACAAAGTATGTCTGTAGTGTACCTCGAAGCCAAATCTTTGACATCGATAACTGAATCGACGTGTGACTGAAGCAACGATTCAAAAGCCTGAAACGACAATGAATATGGTTCATTAAATATGTTTTTGCTTATTCTATCAACAGGGGAAGCATTTACAAATTACTAAACCACAAAACATTAAATGTAGAAAACCTAATGGATATTTCTGACATACGAAAGGGACATCCTAGAGGTAAACCAACCTATTCTAACCAGAGTAGGAGGGTCGAACTTTTATTCAGTGGGACCGCCACGAAATAAAAAACAACCCGTTTAGCCCGGACCGACGCTCTTGCAGGCATGAGGTTGCTAAGGTTGCGCTGTATGATATTGCAGGGCTCCCCTTGGTTGCTGAGGGTTTAGAAGGTATAGAACGCCCCTCCCTCTCCCCTTCCCCCCCCCCATCTTCCAAAGAGAAAGAAAGAGTCCAAGGGCTTCTTAAAGCTATAAATTCATTCGTCATGTATAAGTCGTTTATTTATTTTTCTTAACGGTGGACCCACTTCTATTAAATACATAAATATCATAAGTTGATGAAATATATCTTGCAGACATTTCCAGAATCTATGTTCCAGTAATAAAACACCTCATAGAACCAACGTTTATTTATCTACTATTTATTATCATTGATCAAGGTTTAACAATTAAAGAACAACCATAATTGTACCTCAGAACTTTTAAGAAACAATGGAAACATGGTCTTCATTCTTCCACTTGTAAACGTTGGACTCATTTTGTTTCTCAGTGCTTTCCATCTATCGCCTTCCAAGTTGATAAGATGTTGTGAAAGCAAATCAGATTCTGGTCTGAAAGGAATAAAAAAATAAATAAATAAATGAAAGCGAAATCATTCTTTCAAAGACTTCGTAACTCGGAGATGCATAATTGTCTATTATACACCAAGGAAAAGAAAAAAAGTGTTCAGTTTACAGGAGCTCATTATTTAATATTTTTTTTTTTTTTATTATTT
>NW_027105204.1:258182-287770 GCF_000696795.3 Halyomorpha halys | reverse complement strand
CAAAAAAACGACAGGACTTTTTGAATGACCTGGTATGTAGTTTTCATTAAAGTAATAAAAAATTGGGGTGAAAAAACTGATTTTTTCTCCTCTTGGGCTCTTGTACTAGTAGTATTCAAATCCATAATTTTTACTTTTTTTTCCGTAGTTTTAAATTATTCTCTAAGATGACAAAAAAATAAATAACTTTGAATCAACAATGTTTGTATTCTTAGAGAAAATATCTAATGACTAGTGAACTTTTTCTGATATAATTTTCTTCGACATCGTAACGATTTTTTGATATAATTTATACGACAATATATGACTTTTAGAAAATCAAATACCCTTAAAAATTCTTACGCCTTTTATTTCGGACATTAAGCTTATTTTCAATTCCAATACATAGTATTGGATACTCGCCTAATTATTGATAAAATGTTAAAATTAATGCATCTTATTTTTAAAAAAAAATGATTAAAATTTCAACATTTTATATAAATCAACTATTAAATTATTACTCTTTAATATGCAATATACCTCTTTTGTATTTTATGTTGCTATTCCATGTTCTCGAATTGCACTCTGTCCTTTTAAAGTAAATATCTTCACATCAGCATTATCTCTCAATGCTACTGATATTTATTATATCTAAATATATATTTAAATATTTATTTTATTTATTATATCTGTTTAAATATATGTTGGCTGATCCATGTAGTCCTTGTTTTATAATTTATAAACTTTTTTATTAGGTGTAAATTGATTCAAAAAATTTTCTAATCTTTGAATCTTTAAAATTATTTAAAATTTTTACTTCATCGTAATCAAAATTATGATAATTGTTGCTAGTGCTGTCGTATTAATATTTTTAATTAGTTATGACTAATTAGATAAGCACATTACAAATCTTAAATAAAACATAACAAATACAATTTCATTTACAAAACAACAATGCTCAAAACAATATTATATTGGTAAGACATCGCGAAATTTAAAAATACGAATAAAAAAAATTAAATCTATACTGTTACAACACATAAAGGATACGGGATACAGTACTTTGTAAGGAAGGACGCTCATGCAAGGAAGTAATTTGGAATCACAACTATTCCAAGTTGGGCGAAAAGTATTTTAAAAAGTATCGAATACATTTTTTTTTTTTTTAATTTGCTTATTTTTTACCTTTTCTGATTACTTATGCATGAGTGTCCCATTACATATTTTCAGACGCTTAGGAAATAAGAAAACTATCAATTTTAAGATCGTGTATCGATTTATTTTAGTTTTTCTGATTTCCAACATATTAGAGCCCCTTTTTATATTTTAGGAGATCCAGAAAATAAAAATGATATCAGTGATATGATCGCATGTTCGAGCATCTATTTATTTTAACTTTTCTGATTTCTAACACATTAATATATTACTCTGTATGTTTTTGACTTCCGCAAATGTATAAAGGCTCACTAACTTTATGTAGGAAATCCGAAACGTTCTACCTTAAATGTTCCCAATATATAATTTAAACTTAGTTTAATAGTTTAAGTTATATATAGGGAACATTTATGATTGCAATTAAATATCATAAAGAATGTAATGAGCTTTAAAATGAAAAAAAGGAAGAAATGGAAACTGAAGTAATAATCATATCGCAGTTCCGCAAGAATAATGACGCTAAATATTAAATATTATGTTGTGAAATGAACTTATTTTTAGAAGTTTTTTAAATGCGTTTATGAGCCCGCAGACAGAATTAAGTCAATTTCATAAAATTTACAGTTGCGTCAATATATTTCTAGTATCATATACCGAATCAATCAATAAAAAGAAATTCTACTTTTAAAAATACGGTGAACCCTAGACTATTAACAATGTAGATTTAAGAGCATTTATTTACATGTATAAAAAATTAATTAAAAAAAAATATTTTAGTATTTTTCACGATTTTACTAGACACTAGGGATGTTAGTGAAACCTTACTGCATTTTTAAAAATGTAAACCCTGCCATTCTTAGTATAATTATCTACTCTAAATTGTTCTGATTGTTTATCTCGCCGATTTCCGAAGCTTATGTAACATCTTGGTTTAACAGAAAGAGATTAATATATAAAAAGCATAAAATAGTTTTTAATTGCTATTTCTGTTTTTATTTTTATTTTTATAATGTTAATTGAGTATTGAAACTACATTCAAAATATCTTAAATCTTAATTAAGAGGTTATTTGCTAATTTTGTTTTTTATTTTAATTCTTATACGTTTACGAGTAAAAAAAATATTATTAATAACAATAGAAATAAGTACATGGCAGTACGTACTTACTTGTTAACCTCGGAACTGACGCACGCACACCAGAACAGAACTGTGACACTGTGTCGGCTCTTTGGCCCTGGACTGATCAAGGACTCTCCTGTTTAGAGTGGGACCAAATTAGCTCAACCTATGCACTGGAATGCTTAACTCCGACAAGTGCTGTTTTAAATTATTGTAAATAAATCGATTTACCGACGACATTTATCTTATCAAGCTTCAGTTGAGGAATAAAGACATCGCTAATTTGATGCTGATCAAAAAGACCTTGGACCGACACCTTATAGGTTCTTCTGAGTCAGTGGCTGTATTGACATTCGGTTCACTCTTTACGGTCCCATCATACCTGCCTGTGCTCTGAAGGTAAGCGTAAGAAATGAACAAACAACTCAAAATTACAACTGCCATTGTAATAACGAATATTATACTAATTTACTGATAAGATCAAAAAGTTGTATTTTATTTAAAATATGCATAAGTTATAACAACGCCTTATCAATCTTGTTTCAAGAAATGATGATATCTTCAATTGCTTACGGACGCTATCGCTTTGTAATGGAGGACCAAACCTGATAAAACTAAGTGAATTAAAAATCACATTTCTATAAACTTAATTCTCATCCTTTGGTCAAAGTCTATATAATGCCTTGGTTTACCTAAGGACAGATCTCAGAATATACCAATAAGAAGGCAGACGAAATAAAAGCAATAAAAAAAAAATTGTTAAAATTTAAATTAATAATAAATTCAAATCAAACTCCCACAATAAATTAATTCTCTAAGAAGCAGTTTTTTTTTTTGATTTTTTTACTTTTGGAGCTTAACATACTTAACCAATTATATAAAATTGGAAAAGCTTCATAATTTTTCTATAAGAATATTTAGCAATTACTCCCACTACACAAAAATAACCTCGATGCTCGAAGTCTTCCCACAATACAATGTGTTATGACACAAATTGCTCCATATTTCACTAAAACAACATCTTCCGTTATATCTATTAATAAAAGGAAACAATGTTTTGCCAAGCTAAAATTGCTCATGTAAATATTATATTATAGGTTTGTTTGTTTTTGTTTAGTGGCGTAAAACATCATTGGCCATTAACCCCATTTATACCTTATGTAATTTTGTTTAAATTTATTTAATTTCATTTTTTATTTATTTTTTGTCTGTTCGATATCATATTTGTGTCAGTAAACCTTTTGATTTTAAAAACTTAAATACAATATGTTTTGTACATAGGTATAAATGTATATTTATTTTATTATAACTTAAATTTAATTTTCTATGTTCTGTATAAACATTGTTATTTATTTATTTTTATTATTTGAACAGATTTATATTATTGTATTTTTGATATAGATTCATTTATGTTTTTACATATCTTTTCATTTACAAATTTCTTTATTATTATTTTTTTTCTTTTAATAGGGTGAGTACTACTGTTACCATTTACATTTTTTCCCTTTTTCTCTTTTTTTTCTTTTATTCTCCTATTTCTGTATATATGATATGAATGAATATTTGAACACTAATATTTAATGTCCGCAATTTGTGGTAGAATGTATTAACTATCTTCAACAAAATGAAATAATGTAATTGAAAAATATCACTAATGTATTTATTTAATATTTTTCATTCTTAATTTGTAGTGGTATAAAGTATATAAAGTGTGCGTGTATATTCTTTTTCTGTGTAGATTTTTGTAAAAAAATTTCCTGGTGTGATCACTTAATATTTAGGAAAATCCATAGATTAAATACAATTTTGTTTATATATGGCCCATTGTTTGATTGTAAAGATGGGTACCAGTAATCAAATAAAATAATAATTTTGTTACTGTACATTTGCAAATCAAGCTTGGCTAATATTAAAAAAAAAAACCCAAAGATGATCCATGAAATCAAAGTTTACTCAAATATGAAATGGTCCATCAAAAATAGTGCCTTGATCGAAAATAGAGTGTGTTTCAAGAGACAGCTATTCTCGGGGATCACTATGATTTACACAACGTAAAACTGAATTTTCATGATCTACTGATAAATATTATAGTGTGCCTCCTCACACTACTTTCATTGCTACGACCAATACAATAATTCCTCAATATTAATATTATTCCTACACTAATATTGCAACTGCACAAAGAAAACTTGATCAGAATACAATACTCACATAATACACCTATTACCGTTCACACTTAGGTGGTAAGAAAAGTAAAAATTTTCTGTTATGTTTATATTTTTTGTTTCTAAGAAATTTTATTAACTTTAAAATAATATATACATAATTTGCATAGAATGAACAATTTTTAAGTTACGCGCGAGTGGAGATTACTTTTTTCCATAACTTTATGCTGTTTTTTTCTCGTAGATTCATGTCATATATGAAAATTGAAAGGCTTCAGTAGATGACCTAAAGCTCATTTCATCGAAATCGTAAGACCCGTTTTTATAGGGGAGAAACAAGGTTTTGGCTATTGTGTAAAATATTTTTTTTTTACTGAGGAGTCTTAAACGCATAGATCCGCTAAAAATAGCTTATTAAAAATGTGACTCGATTATAACATTCTCGTCATCTGAGTAGTAAAGAGAGCGAATTCAGTTAATGATTCGTTCAATAGAGTTGCCACTCTTTCTGAACTACTAACACATTCTGTGGTAGATCTCTATGAATCAGTTCAGCTAACTTTTCCATTTTCCTCTTCTAATGAATCATATATTGATATTCTTTAAATTCAATCGATAGTGAGAAGACCACCCCCCCCCCCCATTATTTCTTCTAAATGATCTATGAAGTAGTTAAAAATTCGACAAATTCATCATATACAAGTATTTCACCATTGAACTGTCATCTAACAATGTTTCACTCAATTTAGGGTAACATTTCCCAAATATTTCTCTATGGCAGCTGGGAGACATCATCATAAAACTTCAAGACGTCATCATTATATGTTTTTGTGCGACGACAAATAAATTAAAATTGTATTAAAGATAAAAAAAAATTACTGAAGCAACATGGTATTAAGGATCAATTATAAATGGCATCATAACCGGATAGGCGCCACTGTTCCTAGACACATTATGGGTGGCACATGGTGCAATATTTTAATCACGCCTACTCATATTTAATTATAATAGAGACTCTATGCTATTGGATTAATAGACTGAAATAGCTGATCATATTTTCTCAGTTTAAATCATTGTTACTACTACTTCATAATTGAAGCTGAATAAAAATAACAATAATGTTCATATGAGGAAATACTTTAATTTTAATTAAAATTTAATAAAAACGTGCCAAGAGGGGAGAGAGCTTTTGTAGGAGCATCACCATATGTTCACCATAAATATAGGAGCATCACCATAAATATATATTTACAGTTTAGAACGCCTTTTCGTTTTTACAGACAGAGGTTCCTCCAAATGTCTATTTCCGTCCATCACTCGAATTCGAAATCTTGCGCGATTTCAATACTTTCACTTACCAACATATTCCATGTATAGAAATAATACTAAAAAAAAATTGTATATTAAATACACTTATGTGAAAGTAAAAATGCTAGGACAATTTTAGAATGAGGAACGTAAAAATAAATCAAACAATTCATTTGCTAATTTTAATCAAAATAACAACCAAATCTTTATTATTTTTTTCATTAAATAAATATTAATCATCATAAAGGGCAACTTATACAGTCAATAACACAGTACTGTTATTATGTCAAAATTTTGTGAGAAAGGGCAATACTGATGGAATATTAATAAAAAATATTTTTTTCAAGCAAATACTAATTAGTATTACAATTATTATTACATTGTAATAACTAACAAAGCACTGCAACAATTATATATAATTATCTTAAAATTTTGGTTTCATTTTCCTTTTCCGTGGTGAAATTTCACAACCTGATTAACTATGGCTTGCCCCCCCTAGTTTTGATTCTGGGTACGCCCTTGTGTGTCTCTTCTCTTTTCAGGGCAGTTATTCGAACTGTTTGCCTTCAAACAGCATTAGATGAAATGGGGAAAATTCCTACCATATTTCTTACTTCTTAATATTCATCTCTCGCCAAACATTCTATTTAGATTGTTTTATTATGCTCAACAAAACACAAGATGTATATTTTCATCATTGTTACACATTTTAATACCTGATATTCAAGAAAAACTAATAAATATATTGTATGGCAATATTTTAGAACTGAGATTCGCAAAACTAATTAAAATAATTTTAATGTAATATCCTGATTTTGTACTAAATGTACATAAATTTGATTTTTACATGTTGTTTTATAATAAAATGTAGTTAATACCATAGTTTAAGAACTAAAGAGCATTAGGAAGTAATTATCACCACTAAGTATTCTTTGTTTAGTAATAATTATGAATAAATTATAATCATTAAAATTAAATTGAAATCATTTCAAATATTGACATCCAAATTTTTATAAACTTATCATGTAGTAGTTATTATGAGATGAGGTTGACTGTTGGCCGTAGAGTTCATTGAACTTTATAAAACGGCCAGAATTGAGGAATTGGTTCGGTGTATTAGAAAGAACAAGAATAAACCAAACACTAGATAAATTACTGACAGTAATACATCTTCTCTTCACTCATTTATATACAATCAAATTTTTTCAATAATTATTGTAACAGCATATGCCCTCAAGTGATAACTCCGGTTACATGCTTTATCAGCACACAAGTGATTCTTGGAGGAGAACCGTCCAAGTTTTACAATTCATAAACACTTTACCAAGATCAGAATATATTATATCTTTACCAATTATCTTGTATAAAAGTATGTAAAAACTTTACTGAGAGTATATAAGATTTTGAGACAAACATGACTGGGTTTTCTAATCTGCCTCATCAGGGCTCTACCATTTTATCATGATATAGCTGGATTATTCTACTACTTTTTTTTCCTACAAGGCTGGAGGTTTATCCCCTATCTAGTTCAGTAAGATCTGGAGAATGGTTCCCTCCATTTGCATTAGCCTACTCCTTTATGATGACTGAAGACTGGTTCCCTTCACACTGTGGTGATGTTGAAGTACTGAATCAGCAGTAGTTACTTCTGATGGACAGTCGCTGAAGTTGCTTGGGATTGACGACATGTTTGAGTGGTATTCATGTTATGGATTTTCTATCTTTTCCAGCCAGCAGTATTATTTCTCCTTGGGAAAGTTATCACTAATTGAAAGAAAAATATTTCCCTTATTGAAACCATTTTCCTGAATGCCAGGCAGAATATGAAACCATATTTCCAGAACTAATTCAGAAAATTTGTTCTTGGGCAATTTTTCCCATAATTTGAACACTTTTAGTCTCAAATACTTTTTATTGCTTTGAACACTGTCAAATTATGAAAAATGAAATAAATGACAGATACTAGGAAAATTATGTTTTTTTAAACAATAGTTTGCACAGCTGTCACAGTCAAGAATGTTTAGTGTCCAGAATAGATAATTAGTTGTGTTCTTTAAGGTGAAAACATTCTCAAGAAATATCTGGTGAATATTCCTGAATCGGTCCATCCTCTGGGACTGACAAATAAATGGGCGAAATGTCCATTTAGGAAACATTTCCCGATGAATGAGGTATACTTTTCCCCCTTTTCACAAAAAAACAAGGGAAATTTTTGTATTTAGAGGAAATAATAATAAAATAATAACTATAAACTGATATATTGATACCTTTTTTTTTTACTGTTAATGATATATATTTTTGTAAGTCTTGAGGATCAGACAATAATACAACTATATTTAGGCGATGTTTCGTAACTTTATTGTTTGCATAGTCATTCTCTTCAATGAAAAAAACATGTTTTTTAGAACAAATGATTTCTTGAGCTTATTACTAAAAACTGTATTTACATAGTATAATTTAAGATTAATAAATACTACAATTAAAACCAACTGCTTTTACCACAAATTTTAGACAAACAGGACATAAAATTAGTTGAAAGTTGAAGAAATTGTTTTGAAAATCTATTTTTCATTGTAGAGCATGAATATGTAAACAATAAAGTTGCGAAAAATTGCCTAAATATAATTGTATTATTGACTGATCCTCAAGACCCAGGAATATATATATATATTTTCACATGTTTCAGTTGAATTCTCATAGTTCGAGAGCCACAAAGAGAATGGAAACTAGAAGAGAAGACTTAACTACATTAAATATAAATTTTCATCCAAAGAACGTGGCTATAAAATATTTTCTGGGATTAACTAATCATTTCACAAATAACCAGTAATAAAATTTTTAATTTACATTTTTCATGGAAGAACATAAGTTTTGTCATGGTACATTCCATGCAATATTTATTGTAAAAAACATTAGCAATAGTTAATTTTTTTTTAATTAAAGAACTAAATTAAATACATTAATTAATTAATAGTAGTTTTGATACTCTTATAATTCAACATTTATAGAATAAGTAAAAAATATATATCATTCGCGTCACATAAAATGCGATTATATTGCTACTTATAACATTGAAGTTACATTTAATGAAATATATCTATTCTTATTTTAACCTAGACTAATGGGTCACATAATCAAGTTAAGCTCAAGATTGAGGTACTAATTTCAGGACTATCGGATCCTTTGGAGCTATTACCATAGGAGACTTACCGAATACCATAGGTATGTTAGTAGCAGCACAAGGTTCTACCCTACACTTTCTAAGAATAGTGATAAGGCCTACTTTAGTTTGAAGCTGTCCAAATCTCATACCTGCACAAAGCATTTCAATATCTTAATTTTTTGTAATTGCTTTCAACTCTTTAGTAGTAAATTTACAAGACTTACCAATACACATTCTAGGCCCTTCGCCGAAAGGTAGATAGGTGTATGGTTTGATTGACTCTCTATTCTGAGCAGAAAATCGTTCTGGATCAAATTTCTCAGGATTTGGAAAATACTGTGGATCATGGTGTAAAGACCAAACAGGAATTACAAGTGTATCACCTGCCTCTATTTTATAGCCATATGGAGTAGTAATTGATTTTGAACAATACCTCATTAATAATGTTAAGGTAGGGTACTTTCTCAATGTTTCTGAAAAAAAATAAATGAATGAAATATACTTCTTTTAATTAATTGGTTATTGGTGAAAAAACATAATAATCATACACGGTACTCATGAGGGTTAAAATGAAGCTTGATTTCATTTATTTAAACATTTTAATAAATAATCAAGTCAAAGTTCAATGTTCATGTAAACCTAGATTCCATAGACAACACTTTCTTTTCTCTTTAAACTATTAACTACAATTATTTCATACTTATAAGTAAGACTGCACTGTCAGAGTAAGATAAAAGTTTATAATTTTTTAAGTTTATTAATTACAGATTTGTTGTGACACACTATCTACTGGTCTATGCTGTAATTACAACAGCTGCCGAAACCACTCTGACCCAGCATGACGCAACCAAACGTGGTAACTAGTACTGGCGACAAGCAAACGCCATATATTAATATTTATTCAATTCATTGTAACAGGTAACAACTATACAAGACATTATAATATATGTAAATGTATCATTTGAATTAACAAAGATTCTTTCATAGGACCCAGCATGCATGACCCAGCATGCATGACCCGGTAGCTGGCTACCCTCTGGGCTTGCATTTCTCCTTTGTACCTACAGGAATAGTACAAGGTTACCTTTGTACCCTTTGTACCCTATTCCTTGTATTATTTGTATTCCTTTGTACCCTGTAGTACAAGGTTACCATCCTAAAGAGAATATATGGCTGGCACTCTTATGTCTCATCCTATTCATTCACTTCCTAATCAATTACCTTACCTAAACTGAACACGCATTGTCGAGGCCTTCTGGTCAAGACTACCTAGCTTTATCAATTGGAGTCAGATCATTTAACACAACCAGCACCTCGACAGATTGAATTAATCGTAATCTTCTAAACCCTTTCAAATAAATAAATGACCACAGTTCAATATGCAAGGGAATGACGAGTAGACGGATAGTCTATAAAAATAAAAATAAATATATTGAACTAAAGATTATATAAAATTTTATATTATGGGTTTATTTCCTTGAAAATAAAATAAATAAGAACAAAAAAAGGCTCATAATGTTTAACGAATAACAAAACAAAAAAGGAAGCACAAAAATTGTCTGGCCAATATATGGCCTATAAAAAAAACAAATAAAAAATATTGAACTAAAGATTATATAAAATTTTATATTATGGGTTTATTTCCTTGAAAATAAAATAAATAAGAACAGAAAAAGTCTCATAGTGTTTAGCGAATAACAACACAAAAAAGGATGCACAAAAATTGTCTGGCCAATATTTTATCAGGCAAGATTACAACATGCAAAATGATACCAGGCACTGCACTGAGAAAATATAGCAAGATCCTGTGCCCAAGGACAAACAATGAACAACTTTTTGTCTAAGGCTCAACTTTATTAAAAAATTATATTTGTGGAGTGATTATTTTTCTTGGTTCAATTTTTAGAGAAAATAAATTGGTTTTATTTTTAAAAGAAAACTTTTGGATTAATTCATATTTATTTTGTATTCACATGCCCTCACTATTTACTAGAAGGTATGATGAGTACATAAATACTTTTAAACCATTGCATTATAATTTTCTATCTACCTGAAATAACCATATCTAAATAATCCATTTCATTAACAGCTTGGTATGTAAGTCCTCCATGCTTCTCAATTATTTCATCAATTTCCTTCTTTACTTTTGTCTGGATATCTTGATTGAGAGCTAACTCGTATAAGCAAAAACTCTGTACAGAACTAGAAGTTTCAAAACCAGCAAGAAAGAATACAAAGCATTGTGCAGCCATCAAACCAACAGTGAATTCTGAAATGAGCAATATAAATGCTTAGTTCATAATAATAAAGACTTAAATGGATGTTTATTTTAACCTAAACTATGATCCTCCACCTCCAATGTTTTTTTTTTTGTTTTTTTTAAGATTATCAAAATAGCTATCCTTATTGCAGAATATACTACTTCAAAAGTACCTGTTCCCGCCCTTGGTAATTATACCATAAAAATAAACTTATTTATTTAAAATATATTCTTCCTTATTTTACAACATGAAAACATGTAGCTAACACAAATTTATCAACAATTCAATCAGCTTTCAATCAGATAAAGTTTATTCTATATATTTTATTTCTATAATTAAAAATCAAAATCTAAACTTTCAAATTTATTGATATTAATATAACAAAGAACCCTCTTTTTTCCTTTGCCATAGTCAGGTAATAATTTCTTTATTGTTGTTACTGTCATTATTATTGCTAATTATTTTTTATATATTATTCAGTCATGTAATACCTACAATTTCATTAAACAAAATTTTAATTGAGTCTTGAATAAAAAATCAAATAAACTAATGACACCACTTACAAAAATTTATTTTTCTTTGAAATAAATGATCTGGATTAAATTATTTCACGATTTTTATTTTTAAAATTTTCATTCAAATCTGTTTTTTTTTTTCATTTCAAAAGGAAATTAAAATTTACCTTGGCTTTCAATTAATAACTTTGGAATGACTTTGTATCTTGTAAACATGCTCTTAAATCCATGTCCATTTCTTTGAAGGCCACTTTATGTCATTGCGTATGCTTCGATGTTATAATTTTTTTTAAATATGCAGAGAATTGCATAATTAATTTTGTTTTAAAGAGGATCCCTCAGCCTCATGAGGATAACTGAATAATTATGTGAATGAAAATCAAAGAAATAGAATATAATTAACCATATTTACCTAAATGCACCACCTACCGACATCATGGATATTATATCGACTCAGAGGATGTGAAGACACATATTTTCTAGATATGTATTTTAGAAAGAAGAAATGGTAGAAATACATTATTAACAGATCACTCTACTTTTATGTAAACTAATAAATGATACAATATTTAGCTATTCATTTCTTGGTTCTTAAATCACCAGTAAAAGTATATTAAATAACCTTTGACTTCTTTCTTTGCAAATTCTTATGTTGTGTCATCTTTGTCATTTCAAATGTTTATTTCTCTTGTAAGTAATTCTAATCATACTTAGGGAGCAAACTTCAGACTGGTTGAAAAATTGAAATGACTTTGCATCAGAAAATAATAAATAATCTACACTTTCTTATTTGTGAACTATATAAACATTAACAAAAACCAATGATACAATAGCCAGTCTTTCTTCAAATGAAGAAACTTATAAATGTTAATGTTTTCATGGAATTCCCCTCCAAAATATCAATGTTAGGATGATATGTGAATGTTATTATGAATAAGAATATAAACAAACATAATTTAGGAACAATAGTTTTATGTAGAAAAACTTTTTCGAAAGAACAAAGTTTTTTATTCTCGATTAAGAATAAAGATAAAAATATAAGTATTCAAATGAATATCCAGATTAATGAGAAACAGAATGTTTGATGGACAATTAAGAATATAAAGAGAAAAAATTTATGAATTTAAGCTCAGAGATAATATTTATTCCAATCCAAGATTCTTCAGCCAATGTCTTAATTCAAAAATTTCAGTTTTGAGATTGAGAGGAATAAAAAAAAAAAAATTACAAACTCTGTTCATCATCAGTATATGCTGATATATAGATAAATTACAAAAATAAATCTTTTCCGAGAATGACCTAAAAGTACTTAAATTTTACCAAATGACTGATACTTTTGTTCTTCCACTTCATCTTTCATGCTATCTCCTATTGTTCCTTTATTCTTTAACTGAAGTAATAGATCTAGAAAATCATTTCTTTTAATATTATTTTTTTCTCTAAACTCAATTGTATTTTCCACAAGTTTTAAAATATAGTCCTCTGTTTCTTTTGGAGTGAACCTAAAACATATATCAAAAATATATTATTATTGGATTATAAATTTCTAAGGATAATTTTCAAATAATTGGAACATACCTAACAAAATATATGATAAAATGTAATGAGTAATTGAATAAAATTGATATAAATGCAATTTATAAATAAATATAACTTTTTCTAATTTTTATTTTATATAAGAAAAATTTGTAATAGCTTACATAAATCTATATGTCCAAATGATATAGATTAATATACCTAGCCCCAATTTTCTCAGCAAGTTTTGGCATTGATTGTATAATTATCATTTTGACTTGATCAATAAACTTCATTTTAAAAGCTTCAGCTCCAATTTTTCTCAGCTTATGATCTGGTTCATTAATTGTATTAATATCAAGTCCAAAAGCGCAGTTACAAATAATATCTGTCGTAAGTCGCCCAACCAGATCTTTTATGTCTACATCACAACCAATTTTTGACAAGATTAAAGAATCAAAAGCCTGTAAGATAAAATTAAAAAAATAACATTAAATACAGATTTTAAAAATGAAATAATAATTATTTTACCCATAACTACATAAAAGATTAGTAACAGATAACATTTATAAAACATAGGTGACATTAGTGACATCATTTTCCTAAGAAGAAATATTAATAAAACAAATTTTGTAGTAATTAAAACTAATAAAAAAGATCTAAAACATATATTAATAGAAGAATAGTGACCAACCTGTTCTAACCATGGTGGGGGACCAAGTTTTTCATTTTGTGGGACTGCCACTCAATGAAAAAGTCAACACCACAGGCCAGTTTTGAACTGGCACCGCCCGCAGATCTCAGATTGGTAAGACCTGCACCTAACCACCTGAGCTACGGACGGCCCATTATTATCTAACAATATATTGATAACATTAATTTAATATTGCAAAAATACCCCAGCACAGTTGATAAAGAGTGGAAACATGGCTTTCATTCTCCCACTTGTAAATGTAGGGGTAAGTTTTACTCTCAAGGCTCTCCACTTTTCACCTTCCAAGTTGAATAGATTCTGACTGAGAACATCTTTTTCACTCCTATATAAAAGCAAAAATGTTATAAGATGACCACTATATTTATGAAAGGCAGCTGATATAACAGAAATAGCACTTCATAAGAATTCCCGAATAGAAAAATGTTTTGACAGTCAATTGTAAAAATATCATAGCATTATTATAAACAGTCAAAATATAGTATATCCAAAACACATCAATTGAATCTTATTGTAAAACAATGGGATTTATTCATTATAGAAACACTGCCGCAGAATGTGGAAGATTATTGATCAGAAACCCTTGTAGAGACAAGGGTAGAGATAGTGATAAACTGCTTGGAAAAAGGTTTTTCCAATTCCTAATGAGGCCAGGAGATCTTTGAGCTAAACTAATGAATGGATAGACAGATTCTGGGAAACAGCACTTGAAAGACTTCTTGAAGATCTAAGCTACTCTGTGCTAGTGAGTGAAGAATTAAAAGAGCAAGCTGTGAGCACAGCTCATGATAAAATTGTATTATTCTATCTTATCTACTGTTGTAAAATGTTACGGAATCATGATATCTCATTAATACAAACACCCGTGCTGTTCAGGGGAGAGTACAGTGAAAAATAATTAAATATGCCACAAAGGAACATGTACAAACTTTTTATTCAATACATTGCTAAGACTTACAGTTTCATATTCATCCTGTCTCGAAAATGTGAGAATTCCTTTGTAAGTATTAGTTGAATAAGCTCTGGATCCCTCACATGCAAAACCGGTGCTCTTATGACAAAGAATCCAAACAGTGGATGAGGTGCTAATTTTTTGTACATCTGAAAATCATATATATTAGTGTAATTTTCAAATTATTATTTTTTTTCTAGCTCTTTTGAGCAGTGATAAAATAAAAAAATATACCTCATCATGGAGATCCCCTTGAAACTTGTTACTAGTAAACATTTTGTGAGTACTACCAAATGGGAATTTGGAGGGATAATAAGGAATACCTCTCGTTTTCCAAAGGTCATAAGCAGAAATATAGTATTTATACAGTAGCCACCCTGCCAGAAGGGACAATCCGATTGCGATCCACATCATGTAAAATACCTTTAAAAAAAAATTAATTAACCATATTTCTCTATAATCATTGAACATAACATAAGATTACATATTTCATAATAAAACAGGAAATAAGAAATGTAAAAAGAGAAATAGTGTTCCAAAATTTTTGGCTATGTTTCAATGGCAGTTCATATATAAAAAACAGAATTCTAGTGCTTTACATCAAAGATTTATAACAAGAAAAATTACAAAATAAAAATAAATCTACTTAAAGATATTTATTCCAGAATTACGATCAAAGTTAAAATAGTGATTTTCTTTTTCTTTTTTTTAAAAATAAATAAAACCTATTAATTCATTAGAAAAGCTGGTTAACATTATAATCTATTTATATATAACCCTTTCAACTTCTTTACACAGGTTGTTGTTTGCTAAAATTGTTAAAAATGAAAGTATAATAAAAGCTGTTATTTATTATATTGTCCTTGAGGATGGTTGAATTGGCTGAAACGTAGGACTTCTAAAGAAATTAATAAAGAGTGTTGAGGCCAAACCTGGGTACTAATTAATTTATTTAAACAGTTATAATCTATTTATTTTTATGTCAAGAAAATGCATTATTGTTTTTTTTCATTATTTAATTTATTCTACAAAATCATGTGTATATGGAAAGATACAAAAATAAGTAAAGAGCTGTTTAAATGATAACAGTATGCTATTCTTTATCATTTGAATTGAACCTTTTCAGTCCTATCTGGAAAGCACACCATACATGAACACCTCCTATGCAATACTTGTATGAAATTAGAGCTTATCTCGGATGAAATAAAACGCTTAAGTGGTTAAGAGAAACTTTAATAGTAAGAAAGACAAACAATAATTAAATTGACTAAATTTTATGAAACTTTAAGAAAAATCTCCAAGATAAGAGAATTTTTCCTATTACTAGCATTGAATCATTAAATATTTTAACAAACTCTCTATCGACAGGGAGAGCACCTTGTTAATATTATGATCTAAATGTTTGAAGAGAGAATTAGTTTCAAGATCAGTCCTATGGATATATGTTTTAATCTAATTAGCTGGATATAAATCTTTTCTCATAGAAAATGATTTTACAGATGTACATACTTTTGATTAATAACACTTATTGAAAGTTAAATTTTCCACTGCCTAATTCCCAAAGAGGACTGAAGATACTATTGTTTCACATGCTTCTTTGTCAATTTTCTAGATCAGTTCTCCTGTTACCATTATGTATCTTGTGTAGCAGCAAAAATTGGTAGATAAAAAATAAACTACTTTGGAGGCAAGAATAGATCTACTTTGGTGAGTCACATAAATAACTCATTAGTACCCATCTTGATATGTTCTACCATGCCCTCTAGGTGTCTTGAATTTTTATTGCAAGTTTATGAAAATAAACGCTAATAAACTTCAAGTATGGAAACCAGACAAGAAAAAAAGGAACTACAAATACCCCATGGTACTAAATATTCTTCATTATGTCTGAGATATTTTTATCCCTTGGTGCTTGTTTGGAGAGTTTTGACAAAGAATTAAAATTTTGTCCCCAGTATGGCATATTTAAGCGCCTGGAAAACTATTTAATTTATGTTTATAGACTTTTATTATTCTCTATCTCGAATCGACTAGAAACAAAACCAATCCTCTGAGCTATCTTCCTCTTCTTTGTTCTAAAATTAATACTATTTATATTACGATTTAATTTCCATAAATAATAATAAACCAACTTCATCGGCGGGGACTTCACAACTTACTTTTACATAATGCAATAAGTAATTTACCTAAAGCAATACAAAAGTAGAAAATTTGAATTTCCCGCCGCATTAGCTTGTTTTGTACACTAATTACGCGATTGTTAATAATATTGACGGTCGTGGTCTCAACTAACTAGCAATTATTGGTTACAGCAGGCATCAGTATTACTTAATTGTAATCCGTGTTTGCGAAAAATAAGATTTTATAAGGTTCTTTTTTAATTTAATGGCAGATAAATTCCTTAGATATTCAATTTCTAATTGAAATTTGAAATTGGAAGTATCTAAGGTAAAATTTGATTGAAAAACAAGCTAATGCGGCGGGAAATTCAAAATTCTTACTTATACTATTATTACTACTACGTTAATTACATCAATGCTGTCCACTTACGCTCGCTCAAAAGGAGTAGAAAACAATTCTCAAAGATCGTCGAAGGTCGAGCATATATAAAATAGTAACATTCCGTATTTGTAAGTTAGGAAGTTCCTACAGTTAGAACTAGTTTTGTAAACTTGTTAACGAATTCGTTTTTAAAAAATGGAATTTAAAAATTAACAGTAGATCCCCATTTAACCGACTCCTCCACTCTTATAGCTCACTGGTTAATCGGCGATAAAATTGAAATAGAACTTGTTCGGAAAACAAAACAACTGACTCTGTGTCAAGTATTACAAACTTAAAAAAATCTTTTCTATACTAAAATTAAATCATTTACCTCATGTATTAAAAAAAAATTATATTGCGTTATTAAATTTAACATCATACATTTTACAAATTAGAAAAGAACTATAAATCAGGTTTTGTTCTGCATTTTCATTTTTATTTAGTATATAATTTCAATTTATATTGAAGCTTTTTCTTCTGTACACTCCAGATATATGGAATCTCCCATTTATTGGGTGATGCTTTGGTCTCGACCAATGCTGATAACAGAGGCTTAGTTGAATTATTATTACTTATTTTCAGTAATAAACTGTACTAATTAATTAATAAGTCTACAATTGTCACTTTCCAAAGGATTTCTTAACATTTCACCGGTTGTAATTTTTTTTTTTATTTTAGAAAAAAGTAGGTATCGTTGTAGTTTAAATATTGTCTGTAAGCATTCTCGTTCTATTCATATATTTTTTAAATACAAATTTTTTTGGGAACTCTAAGTCGATACTCATACTATTAGGGACGTCGCAATATTTTGAAAACTTAAAAAGATAGGAAATTTGGGAACCTACGTCAATTAAAAATTTAAAACTAATGCTTTTAACTCTGGAGTTAAGAAATTAGGATTTTATGGTCATGATGCTTGAATAAAAAAAACATTATTTTCAAAGGAAACTAGTACAATTCAAACTCAAAATAATTGAGAAAATCAAAATTTATATATAATTTATAAGTCGTTTTCAGGTTATTTCATAATTATTTAGGTGGAATTAGTCTTTCTAAAATGTTTTATTTATTAACTTCAAAATTTCATTAAAATCCCAAACTGATAACCACTAAATCTTTTATGTAAGATATATTTTACCAAACAATATTTCATAATATAGGTGGGAAAATTAAAAATTTTAATTAAGTTGGAAAATACAGTTAAAATTGCTTGGAAATTTAAGATTTTGAACTCCCTCCTCCCCCAACAAATTGTTACAACCTCTCTCTCTGCTCACTATTGTTAAAACAATGCTTAAGGGCATACAATTTGCTTGATGATAGGTAACATTATTGTAAATATTCCGAAAGAAGAATATAGAATAATAATGGCTACCTTATTGATAAGAGGTTCAAAATATTCGATTATGGATATTAATAATATAAATGTTTTCAGTTCTAAATTCAAAGCAGTATCGACCGTAGAATGTATCACATTTGTCGGTCTGTAACGGGAGATGATGAAGCCCCATATGCAGATTGCTTGCCCTTGGAGTACATTTATAACATAGAGTGCTGGATCAGAATTATACTCACGAATCTGACGTCAAGGCTCCGAACTATTCGGCAACTGACTCACAACCGCATCTAGAGGAGAACTGATACTCCAATGTATCTCCCCGAGTTCCCCTCCTCATCATTGAATATTTCATTAATTAGGGAATAGGGATTTATAAATCGAACAAAAATATCGATATATATTCAGAAACAAAGGTTTAAATACATCTAAAAATAAAATCAGTAAGTAACCAAAAGGAAAATAGGAAAAATTGCCTGCAAAATTATATTTTAATAATAACTACGTATTTTAAAAATAAATCAAATCGTATTCATGTTAAGTCACAACAATGTTTATTACATCAAAAGTCCAACGTTTCGGCCAATCCGGCCAACCTCAAGGACAATTTTGAATGTTAGAGTATCATTAAATACAATGCTGCTAATTCGGCGTTTTTTCCCCCAATCATTTCTAAGCATTTTCACAAACAGTTAATTAACATATATTATTCAAGGAAGTTATTCTTTTCACATTATTAATCAAACAATAAATTAATGACAAAAAGGAACGAATACCGACACTTTCTCCTGAAAAAGTTTTTAGGATAACTCTAGTTTTCTTTCCTCCCAAATCCAAAACAATTATTGTTGTAATATAATAATATTTTATTAGTATTAAAATAATAAAAGAACTGAAAATGCAATACAGGTATTTTCTGAATTTTGATAATAAAATACGTAATTTACAATAGCTATCCTAGGCGCCATGCTTCCTAAACCAGGATTTTCCTATTACACTGGCTGTGGGGGTTGTTATGAACCTGGATTGTAGCAAAAATATCCCATTTCTCAATTATAATTCTTCTTATAATATGTTGTTTGATGGCAAAAAAATAAGAAGAAAGAACGTACAAACCACTAGTTTATTTAACAACTTTCCAGTAAACAGCTCTAAGGCTACTCATTGTAAATAATAAAGACGCAGTCGGTGAGCTATAGAAGAGAACCGCCTGGGTTGCAATGCTAGAAACAATAATGTACTTAAAAGGTAAGTGTTTACGGGACCTGAACGTGCCTTACGGAATCTTGATTGTATCCTAAAACTTTATTTTAATTAGTGTGGAACAAGGGGAGGGGGTTGAAGAATCTCTGTGAAATACTGAACAGGATGGCGCTGGAAAAACTAATGTTGCTGCTGAACATGAGTCATTCGGTTGGAAGGAGACCCACAGAGATTTACACATACACAAGGGATGATAGAATAAGGCGCGTTATGGAATATAATAAATGGGTTGTAATGTTTTATTAGTCTATATTATGTAAACGTTTAATAACATAAATACTTTTTTGGTAAAGACAATACAACATTCATTAATTCTGTTATAGTGAGCTTAAAAAGAAAATATTAAAATAATACAATAATTTATTTATTGGAAGTCAAAATATTATAATGTAGTAATGCTCGTATAACTGTTGTAAAGTTTCCAGGTTTTTGGTTCTTCCTCTTTTTTTTACATTTTTTTTTTAAATTAGCATTAATATTTCTAAGAAAGAAGAAAATATCGAGATCGGGACCAGGTTGTCCTCTTGGCCACAGTCCCTACGCCCTCTAAACAGCGTACAGCGGAAACAATAATGTGTCTCCTTTTCATTTGGTGTCAACGCTCAGAGAATACAACACAAATATCCAATACATTTCACTCAATAATGTATTAGAACGACCGATTAAAGTATAGTACAAACACAGATTATACAATAATTAATAGAATAATGACTTCAGACGTAAAAGATTTAACAATTACATGTAAAATATTTTATATTTATAATTAAGTACGATGGTATTATTTTGGTTCTCGTCAAGAAGAACGAGCGTTTGTGTCGTAATAGACAAGTGAAAGAGAGCTCAAGGTAGCTTCCTCTTAACAAGCTTTAATTTGATTGGCTCAGTGGTTGTTGTTAATGGAACCTCAGCGCTCATTTGCAGTGGGATCTGTGTCCTTTCGCAAGGCTCAACGCTGTACTTCCTTAAAATAGAGATGAGTCCCATTTTCGTCTGAAGAAGACCAAACCTTTTTCCTGAAAAATAAATAGAAACAAAATTCATAACCACATAAAATACCTCGCCGATTCCTAGTTTTAAGCTAATTTTATAATTTAGCTCGATTTAAGTAAAGTTTGCTAAGACGACTCTACACGCTATTAGTAAATGCATTATGGGAAGATAAACCTTGCCCTCTAATTATGGTATTTGGGGGGGTGTGAAGGGAAGGGAAGAACCCTTATTATTATTTTTGGTATTATAATCACCTAGAGAGATTGTAACATCAGTAGTAAATCGACCAATATTTGTTATGAGTGAGGGATTTAGAAGTAAGATCAGAAAGGCTGTGACTGGAAGGCGGGAGTGATGGGTCCATGCTGATTCCTCGTCTAGCTAATTCCACAACGTAGTATACCCTACACATTATAATACATGAAAGAAATCAATGCGGTTTCTGGACCCCTCACCCCATGAATTAATGATATGGGATTGTTTTACTGCTGTTATATTTGCTATTAGCATTGTAATTTTCACCACCAGGGCTGCCCAAGAGCAAAATGTTTGCATTAAATACATCTTGCCTTATCTTTGAAACATATCTCGAGAGAAAACAAAATACATTATTAAGGTCTGAGTTGAAAACTAATAAAAAATTATATCTATTAATTTTTTGTGTTAGAAAAGGCTGTAGAATATGTCTAAAAAAAAAAAAAAGGCATCAACGTGGACAAAAAAACACCTGCAACTAAAGACAGCATCGTAGGAGATGTTCCGACAAGATCCAACGACAGATCAAATTATAGTAAAAAAATATTTATTAGTAATTAACATTTCGCCCCACTTTGCAAAGCTTTATAAACACTGAATCCGAGTGGTTCCATTCTGAAAAACCACTGGATCTGGGTGGTTTCATAACGCACGGTTCCGTTCTGAAAACACCCCGATTCAACCCCTCTGCAAAGTGGGACGATAGGTTGGTTACCAATGGTTTGTTTTTTCAATTTTGTACTTTCCTTGACCATCACCCGTACCATTTTTCCTACAATCTATTACATACGGTCAACTATTAATATTCCAATAAAGACAAAATAAGAGAAACTTTAATGACTTCCAGGATTCTGAAATATTGTGGCAGCCATTATTATTGTAAATGTAACGCTTAACTCCAATGTCACTGTTATTTCTTTCATTAAGTCGGGCCTAAAGAAAAAATAACATATGGGTATATTTTGAATTGACAGTGATTACTGCGACTTCTTTCGAATTTGCCAAAAAAAAGAAGAATATTATCTAAAGGATATATATTTACTTTTGGGGGGCATTTTATTATGATCAATTTTCGTTATTATTATGAAATAAGTTCTCAAAGTTAATAATTAGAGAGTAAATAAGTTGATTTTCTAAAGTTTATTTTATCATTTTCATGCCATCTTATTTATTTATTTTTTTTTAACGCAATACTTTCAAATTAAGAGTTTTTTTTAAATAAAGATTTAAGTTTTATTTGATAGTGATTTTAGCCAAGAGCTAACCTAAGAAGATTCGAAAATTATTTTATTTTTGGAGGTGTGCCTTTTGTTGAAAATCGAAACCTGAAAGTAGACTGTTATTTGAGAATCAGCCTTAAATACATTGTACATGTATTAATTTTATGTATTTAATAGATTAAAATTAAATAAGTACCTATACAGAATCTTGGCCCTTCACCAAACGGTATGTATGCGTATGGATTAATGGTGTGTTTATTTTCTTCGGAAAATCTTTCTGGATCAAACTTGTCTGGATCTGGAAAGTTTTCAGGATTGCGATGTAAGGCCCAAATCGGTATAAAAACATATTGTCCTTTTTCAATCGTGTCTCCATTAGGCATAGTGACTGTCTTCGTGCACATCCTCGACATATTCACGATAGTTGGATACTTCCTCATGGTTTCTGAAATGAAAAAGATTTTAGTCTATCTTTGAGGAAAGTGTGGAATGTTATTTACATCATAACTTTCATATCAATGACTAATTACTTTAAAATATTATTATAATATTGAACCATAATTTAGTGATATCTTATATATCTGCTGTGCTCAAATAGTAAATTGTTATAAGTAAATTTTTCCTTAAAAAAAAAACCCATAAAAATTGCATTATCAAATATTTTATATTAATTTCGAAAAATTGAAGCTATCTGGAAGTAGACATTATTTTACAAAGTAACATAACGTTAATGTGTAGTGTTGCGATGTAGAGAACATTTTTATTTAGTTATTGTCAAGAATGGATATCGCTCACCATAATTGCTGGAATGTATAGATTATTCCAGGCCGAAAAAGTAACCCTGATTAAAACCTAGTAAACGTATTGGAATTATCCAGTACTTCTCTCATTTTTTCATTCTGAGGATACTAAAAAAAATTATTTAAAAAGCGAATCTTTGATTTAAAATGTGTATTTATAGTGCTCTAAACTGTTGAAACTCCCAAATAGTCCAGTAAGCATAGGGTTTTCTGTCGAAAAAATCAATACACGATTTTTTGTTTTTTAACGATCCTGTTCCCAGCACCTATTTTGAAATGCTCAAATCGCATTTCGGGCCAGTTGGTTTTTTCAAACACCTGTTTGAAAACAAAAATAAGAAAACCTTAGGCCGTAGGTTTGACTAAAATGTTAAGTAATAATTTACATTGAATTTTAATAGCACAGATACGTTCTTGGTCATCCTGATGACAAACCGTACATAGTAATTTATTGAACATTTTAGTATTTCCTTGGGATCTCTTGAGACAACCTCTTGTAACTCACAACAGCAGCCAAATTGGGGAAATATCATGTAAGTTACAAGTTTTTGAATTGAGATGGATTATGAATGGAACTTAGTCGTTTTAAGATATGGGAGAAAAGGTATTTTCAGAATAGTGTTTGGTAATCCATGGCCTCAAAGTTTATGATGGTTAGATAAAATTTTGTGAGATTATGATTTATGTACTACTGGATGCTTTAGTTCTGTGTAATTAAATAGTTAGAGACCTTGTTAGTTTTTTCAACAATCAGTTTTTAAAACTCGGACAGGGTTTTAACCCGCTAACTATTGGACTGACCAAATGCTTGTCGGGAAACGAATCCTGGGCCCTGCTGTACTCACTAAGTATAGAAGTAAGTTGTAAATTCTTTCTGGTAGTTATTAGTTCCCCCTGTCTACAAAATATGGAGCACAAACACATATTAAATTCGATTCAATCTTATTTTTAACAAATATTATTTTATAAAAATCAGTCATTTAATTATAAAAAATCGTCCGAGGAATGGTATGATTTGGTTAGCTTTAAGCCAAATGACCTTGTAATCGGATCTTCTGCATTTTTGCGGCTAAACATAGTGAGGATAAAGAAACAAGAAGGTCAGAAAAAATAACTTTTCACTTAGAGGAATTGGGTAGCACATCCATTACTAAACATTACTGTGAAACAATCAAAATTATAAAATGAAATTCACCTGAAACTACCATATCCAGATATGTCATCTCGACCACTGCATCATAAGTAATACCAGCGTGGAGTTGAGCCATGCGGTCAATTTCGCTTTGAACTCTCTCTTGTATCTGAGGGTTGAGCGCCAACTCGTAGAGGCAGAAGGACTGCACCGAACTGGCAGTTTCGTAACCAGCCACGAAAAAAACAAAACATTGTGCTGCAACTCTTTCCATGTTCATATCTATCAACAAAAAAAATTTTTTTTTTAAATACCAATAATTACTAAAAGTTGTTAAATTTTAGAATCTCATTGAAGATTCTCTTTCAAAGATCTTATTAAAATCTCGCTTCTGAATAATTAATTAAGGATATCGCGACCCCAATTCCAAAACTTCGTGACTATCCACTAAGTAAGCTAACTTCTGTAATTTCCTAAGTGAATCTTGAAGTTTGAAGAATTTATTATCTGTTTGTCATTTAAAAAAAAAAAAAATGATTCATTTAACAATAATATTCTTTCTTATATTAGATTTGATTAAAAAGTGCTACGAAAATTCCCCACTCAAAGAACTTTTTGGTACTTTAATCTAACTACTGATAATAAATACAATAAACTTCAAAATTCATTCAATTCACTTTGCGAATATATAATATATAACTAGGATAGTCCAAGAGCCCAAGAGGAGAAAAAATAAATTATTTCACCCCCATTAGAGTGTTACCAATGGTAGTTTCTCTACACGGCTGTATCACTCCATTATAAATTAAAATCAAATTTACTGGATGTATGTATATAAATGTACAGTTGTAAAATAAAAAATAAAATTCACTCATAAAAATAATAAAAAATCATTTATGGATTTATTTTAGCTAATATGATGGAAAATGATACCTTATACTCAATGATTGATGCCCCATAGACGTCTGTACGCTGTTCACAGAGATTAATGGTTTCCATGATATTAACCAAAATAAATGCATAAAATACTGATTTTTTTTTTTTAACGATATCTAGAGAGATATTAAAATAGCTAATTTAGCCTCCTTTAAATTATGTTTTTTAGTGTTATAAGTAATTTTAATGATGAATTAATTTCTCTTTCTTTTGAATCTTGGAAGAAAAAAATTAATTTTTGGTAACGGGAAAAAACTGCTGCCATTTTTTATTCCGCCACAACTATAGCATAATCACCCATTTGGACTATTAACTATATGTGGTTTGCATTAAAGTGAAAATTGGGGTGAAATAACTAGATCTTTCAAATTATCTTCACGATATTTTTATCTCAATAAACAAAAAAATGCAAACTCAGTCCCAATTTTACAAAGTTTTTTTTTTTAATTATAATTGTTTAGTTTCTAAATTAAAAACTTGAGAAAACAATTTCATTTTCACATCAATTTCCTGTTCATCATAAACCTGGAAGTACATAATTACTAACCAAAATGGGGAATATTTTCTCCTGTTTCTTCCTCCTTTTCATCATCCAAAGTTCCTGTATTTTTTAGCTGAATTAATAGATCAAGAAAGTCTTTTCTCTTTATATTCTTCTCTTCTCGCTGCCTAACTGTGTCTTTAACTAGGTTGTAGACAAATAATTGACTTTCTTTTTTTTCTGGGGTAACTCTGGAAAATAACCAAACTATTCGTCATTCAATACAAACAAAAGTAACCAAGCTACAATACATATTTAATAAACTATTTGGAATCTTAATATATTTTATGTTTTTTTTTTGTCACTATTTCTCAATTAATTTTTATGTATATTTTAATTTAATGTTACTTATATAGTTACCATATTAAGAACTAGATAGAGTTACTATAATAATGGTCGAATTCATATATATACATCATTAGATTAATTTATGACCATTTACAAATCTAAATTGATTCTTGAGATTGAACCAAAATTTCTTAGTAATTGTATTTATTTTTTTCATTACTTTACTAATAATTTGTGGACATGTGTCATTCTAAATTAGTAATAATTTTTTTAATATAAGTCCTAATGTTTTTACTAACAAGCTTATTATTTTATCTTTCATTATTGCTGTTGTCAAACAATGCTTTAATTTGCTACCTTACTAATTATTAATAGAATTGACTGGACCTAAGTAAGAAAAAATAATGTGTAACTCACGAAAGTGGCCTTTTCCACTTCTTTGGAAAAAATTATAAAATTCTGAATTAATAAATGCCCACTTAGGCAAGTGGCACGTTAGCATAAAAAATAATGGGCATATGAGAATTATCGCTTTTCTGACCTCAGGTAATGACTTGTTATCATCAAGCCTCTGTCTACATCTGTAGGTTATAATTTTTTTTTTTATTTAGTAGACAAATAGAAATATGAAAATAAATTTGGAACTGAAAATACTTCAGTAGCAGTTAAGTAGTAAATTTCGCTAATCTAAGTGTAGGTTTTGTTTCAGAAGAAGTTAAGTGGAATTACAACAAAATTCACTTTGGCTAAATCTAAGACTTTTGAGTGCAGTCAAAAAATTCATCCCTAAATTACTTTGTACAAATCATAGTGGACTTCATCTTTTACATACTTCTTTTCATTATTTTTTTAAAAATAATTTATTTTGATTTACAACTGTATAAAAGTATATACAACCAGTAAATTTTCTATTAGTTATAAAATGACATGATACAAACATTTGGAGAATCTACCCACTGAAAGAACTTCAATAACTTTACTAGAGGGGTTATCTTCTTTTCAGACGCTTAGAAGAATCTTCAGGTAATGAAGGAGAAGCCAGGTTAGAAACAAGTGGTTTAAGGGTGGCTGGAATGTTTATAATGAAAGGAACTCCTGATGGTTGACTTAATTTGTGACGAAGTAAGGAGAATGAAGGATTTTACGAAGGGTTTAGGACTGTAAACGAGATGGATTGGATACGAGAGGAGTTCGATGGTTTAGTGGAGCCCTAAATATGATATGTTGCGTTGAAAACACCTTAAAGATTTACGTGATTAAAAAAAAACGAATCCCAATAACGAACGTGAAATAAACTGCATCCTGAAATCCTCACACAAGACTGAAAAGACAGAAAACTGCACGTCGATTTCGATTATTACAACACTTATAGGACAAACGGTCTAAACTTCCGATTCATTACAAAAGACTGATCTACATGACTGTAATAAGGCTAATCTGGAAATATGGAGTTGAGCTTTGGGGCTCCACTAAACCTTACAATCGAAAATCCTTCGTAAAATCCTCAATGCTCCTTACTTTGTCAAAAATAGAATCATAAATAAAGGCCTTAATGTTCGAACCAGACACCATTCCTTCTATTATAAACTCCCTAACCACCCAAACCCACTAGTTTCTAACCTTGCTTCCTTCTCCGATTCCTGACAATCCTCCGAGGCGCCTGAAAAGATGTCCACCAGACATCTTTTCTAGTGTAAAAATCTTCTATTGTAAAAACGTGATTAGAGTGCTACCAGTGGGTAGTTTCTCTACACGCCTGTATCACTTCATTATAAATATGCATCAAATTTACTGAATGTATTATTATGTACAGTCGTAAATTTTAATAAAGATAAGAGAACTGACCATCACAATATATTTCTGTAAAGAAGGAAAATTGGTCTGCAATGAAGAAATGAATTGATTTAGGGTGATAATTATTCGATTAAATAAATATATATCTATTTACATTCAAAAATAAAATAAACAAGGTAGTATTACCTGATTTGACAAATTTCGGCAAGTTTTGGGAAAGTAGTTGTAAGAATCATTGCTAAAATTAGCCTCAGGTTCACACTTAATATATTTTTTCCGAGTCTGATTAAATCACTATCTTTACTCTCCATTACGTTCGTGTCCAAGCCAAAAGCGCAACTACAAAGTACGTATGTAGTGAATCTCGAAGCCAAATCTTTGACATCGATTACTGAATCCACATGTGACTGAAGCAACGTATCAAAATCCTGAAATGAAAGTTACTTTATTTAACAATTTTTTGCTTATTCTACAAAAACAACATATTTATATATATATATCCCAGTTACAAAAAAAAAAAATGTTTGTTTTATCTATATACATATATTTATAATAGATGTGAACTGCCCTTGAATTTTACAGATTGTTCAAATAAAAATTATTTACATATTGTTCAATATATTGATTGAAAGATGCTCCAACAATTAAAAAAAAATTAAATACAATTTTTTCAATTTCTTGAGACTGGTATTTATTTATTAAATAAATCAAATTGTATCCTTGTTTAGTCTCAACACTTTTTTATTATATCAATAGTCCAACGTTTTGGCCAATTCGGCTATCCTCAAAGACAATCTTTAAATATAAATTCTCACCTCACATCAAAATTTAAAAATGTTTTGCTGGCTATTCTGCCCAGGTCATTAATTATAATTCAAACGCACCCTATTATTTTAAAACTTCATTAATTTTTAAAACGATTTAATAATGAAAAATAATAATAATTGCACCTCAGAAGTTTTAAGAAACAATGGAAACATTCCCTTCAGCCTTCCACTAGTAAACGTTGGGCTCAGTTTTTTCCTGAGGGCTTTCCACTTGTCCCCTTCCACGTTTATAAGATGTTGAGAAAGCAAGTCTGACTCAGGTCTGAAAGCAACAGAGTAAAAATCAATCAATAAAAACAATAATAAAGTACCGTTAAAAGTTACTGAGTAATAATAATAAACTTTCTAATAACACAAAAAAAAAAAATTGCTTTACAAAGACTCTAAAGCTATAAACTTGAACAGCCCTGATAAAGCTCTACGAAATGGGGCAAAACGTCCGTATTTTCCTCTTTTACCTGATTTTCACCCAAATGGACTCCCTTCAGTAAACTTGAGTTATTTTCTTCAATTTTGCACAGATTGCAAATAAGATATTCCGGAAATCGAAGCTACCGATTTCGTTTGCTTTATTATTGTTGAGTCCAAAATATGATACGGTGACAAAAAATTTTTTAAGTTTTCCTTTAGAAAACTGTATACAAACAAAAGTTATTCAGCTTTAGATTTACTTTGAAAAAGGTTCAATTACATTTCAAGCTAAAGTTAATGATGAATGGTTTGTTTGTTTGGTTGTTTAGTGGCGCCAAACTTCATTGGTCATCAACGCCATGTATATTTTATTTAATTTTGCTAATATTCGTTAAATTTTATTTATTT
>NW_027105204.1:248516-257612 GCF_000696795.3 Halyomorpha halys | reverse complement strand
TATATACATATATCTTTATAGCAGTATATTTTTGTATTGTTTATTACATTGTTTTATATTATGAATCTGAATTTATAGTTATCAAACAAAATTTTTAAGTTCGTTTTATGATATTTAGGAAGACAATTTCCTTCAGAAAATATTCTGAAGATATTTGACAAGATTTAAAACAATGTATTTATAGCCAATTAATACAATTTTAAAATTCATAATCTTAAGAGAGAAAAATACTATTAAAAATGAAGTGCTGCCCAGGCTTCATTGGGTTGGCTCTTACACAGCAAACCTATGACTGGCGACCCACAAATTTTTTATTCCTATTTATATAAACAGGAATAATATATAATATCCATTGACAATTCTAAAACAATACTAACGTGTGAATATACCACAAACCTGTCCAAACGACCTTTAATTAATGCCCCAAATAAGGGTGGAGTGCCCCAGGTAACTATTAAATCTTTTTGTATAGAGCCAGGTTGCGTCTGTCGAACCACACCCTCGCCTGACAAAGGAATGAGAAGCTTTTGTATCTGGGCAAGTTTTTGGTCATAAGCAGTCGGCCTATTAACCTTTGCTTTATTATTTTTTTTTCCATTTTATATATTGTTTAATTCAAATATATATTCTAAATACTCATACTCTATCAGAATTGATCATAACTTACATCTTAACCAATAGCCTGTCCTTGAAGGAGGAAAATTCTTTTACTAACACCACCTGGATGTATTCAGGATCTTTGATGACAAGAGTTGGCTTCCTCATTAAATACACCCCAAAGTAAGGGGATGAGGGAAATTTCCGAAACATCTGAAACCATAATCTTTTATTTTCTAATAAAGCTGTGAAGTTTCTTTTCTTTTATCACTACGTACCTCTAGAAACATATCTCCTTGGAACTTTGTGAGCAGTGTCAGGTCGCGATCGCTGCCAAAAGGGAAGCGTCCAGGTACCGCTGCTATCCCTTTCTCTTCCCAATAATTGTAATTGGAGACCCAAAATTTGTAAATGAGCCATAGTATTATAATGGCTAAAATGATTGTAGTGAACATGGCTGAAAATCAAAACATAGTGACCATGAGAGCAAGTACGGATAATAATTTTTTTTTTTAATTTAATTTATTTATTGATATTTACAACTGTACATAAATACATCAAGTAAATTTGAGGAAATCATAATGGTATGGTACAAGCATGTAGAGAAACTACCCAATGGTAGCACTCTAAAAACATTTTTACAATAAGGTCTCGAGGCCATCTTCTTTTTAGACGCCTTGGAGGATTGTCCGGAATAAAAGAGTTATCGATGTCGAAATTATATTTGTTTTTTACAATCTATAGTTTAAAATATATTTGTGACTGGCTATTACAGAATTTTGAATTATTTTACGATTATGAAAGCATTACATAAGAAAAACTAGATTATTTTTGAGGGCTAAGTAAACAAATGCAGGCGTTTTAAAGAGGAAACTGAAACGTTTTATATACAGAGGTATCAAAACAAGATAAGGATAAAATCTAGACTCACAAGTTCGTTACAAAGCTAAAAGTCTAAATCTATTTTTAAATATAATCTATATTTCGAGCCCACGCACGTCGCTAAAGGTAAACAATACCAAAGTCGTCCTTGTGAGCGGTAGGTGCTGCATAATTAATGATTCCTCAATGATGAGGGTTCCCCCTCAACACAACTTCAGGCAGCTGCCATATAAATAGTCGCCGACATAATTTTTTTTTAACATTTTAAAATTTGTTTCACATCCTTTCGTTCATTGCATTATACATTCATTGAGTTCCTTGTTGTTAGATAAAATTGAAAAAAACATCAAACTAAATTGTAATAAAAACAATTAAGAACAAAACTGTCACAAGGCTGTGAAGGTTATTATTTTTAAGCAGCAAAATCGTAACTAAATTGGCAGAAATTGAGGTAATAAACAACTTAAATTGGAGGGTTATTATTTCCTCTTGAATAATAAATGTTTATTCAAAATATCTTGGTTTTTATTTTAATATTTATTTCCAAAACGTTAAAAAAAAAAATTGTTGTGTTAAGATATCTAAATGGCAACACTGATCACATGTAAACAAAGGAGCAGTCGAAATAGGTTATACAGCCTCGAGCTTTGTGTTGATGTATAACCTATGTAATTTCGATAAAAATAAATGTTTGTTGCGATTATGCTATGGATAACGGTCTAAGATTTTTTTTACGATTCTTTTCTTCCTATTAGTGACTAGTAATTAGTTAATAACTGTTGGTAAATAATTCCTTAACATTAAAACTAATAACAATATGAAGAGATATATTGTGATAACACACTAGCCTGTTGTGGATCCTGAAGTTGACCGACGCACACCAAGACCGAACTAGGAGTCACTGCTCTCTACTCCAAGACTGCTCAAGGACTCCCCAGTTTATATTGTGACGAATTTAACTCCACCTACTGGAGTTGCACAACTCCTTTTCATAACATAAAAATCTTAAGTGCTACTAGTGTCAATAAGATTTTATAATAGGGTTTATCTTATCGCATTTAAATTAAATAATGTTAAATTTTGCCCATTCATTCTTTCGTAAATTTTTTTTTATACAATTATTCAAAGAAGTGGAATAAATAAAAGCTCCGTGACTTTAATTGGTTACTGAAGACGACTCCAAATGGAACAATGGAGCGTAGAAGTGGAATGACGAGTGTTTGAAATGAAAATAATTTCGAAGTTCCAACCAACGAGCAATCCATTCCATCGTTCCATTTTTCACTTAACATGTAATTCTCCTCACCTATCCGGCGTATACTCTTATTTTATAATTTACTCTCTAAAAATATTCCAATGTATTATTTGATAAATTCTTTAGAAGTAATACGATGTAATTAGGACTTCTCCTGTTTAAAGAATATTAAATAATTTGACCGTAGCCCTCTAAAAACACATTAAAATAATGGACAATATAAACCTAATAAAATTGTAAATTTCCTTAAAATTAATATTAATATTTTTTTAAATAGAATTAATAGTAACACAGACCAGTATAGCTTCCTTGCCATTTCATAATGGGTAGGTAGATTTTTTTCTCTGTTTCCAATAGTAAAATAACTATAATCTTTTAAAGTATATGTTGGTTTTTAATTATTAGTTAAGGTGGAAAAATCCAGTTTGATTCATTACACTAATAAACCGTTAAAAAATGTATATAAACATAAAAAAATTTTATAATTGTTCTCTTGAAGGACCTCAATTGTAAAGTGTGATAATAAGAGTTATTAAAACAACGAAGACTTAGTAATATTTATTTATTTATTAATAATAGAAGTTGTTAACGCAATATTTAATAATTAATGTTTGAATTACATTTATTTTATTTGTATTATTTTATTTAGAATTTTTGATTATTTTAAAAGAATCATATATATTTTATACATGTATTATAATAATTAATTTATAATTATAATATTATAATTAATTAATCGTTTTGCTAATTTTATTTTTGCCTAAAAGGCCTTTTATTTTGACTTATAATCCTTTTTTTATTTGAACTCTTTTGTTTTATTTTATGTATATGTTCTATTTTTGATCTCACTAAATAAATGTTAATATCTGACACATTTTTTTTCCTTTAAAGCTTTCCTTCAAACAGACAGTCGATTGAGGCTTTAACACAAGTAACAAAAAAGTTATAAAATAACATTATCTAGAAATAATAAGTTTGAAAGATAGTATTGCGGAAGTGGTATCGATGAAAACTGTTTAGGATAATTTTTTTTTTTTTTAATACTTTATATTTATTGATAGCTATTACAATCTGCCACACAGTTGTGGACAATAGGTAATAGTGATGAATGATCAGATTCATACTAAAATAAAATAAGAATACAAATAAATAAATGAATGAAAAAAAATCTCTCTTAAAATATATACAAACAGAAGGATAAACATAATTAAACTATGAGTATGAAAAAAAAAATAACTAATGATAAAATAATATAATTTCTAGTCACATTTACACTCTTATATACAATATTTACACACTCGACCTGAGGATCCCTGAGCCCATTCTATCCCCCACGTTTGAGGGGTAGAGCAGACCTCAAAAGATCCCAGCGCATCCCTCTCGCCGCATCACTGGTAGTGAGTCAGTGGAGGCTGAGAAAGTGCGCTAAAGCCGCAAAGGATACAATTAATGACAAAGAACTTAAATATAAAAACAACTAATTGTGTTGTATGATTTGTGATATACAATAACACAGTGTAATTCCTAAAATGGTTTATTAATTGTTCTACACTATTGCCGTGGTCACACCAGATATCGGGAGGAAATTCTTTACATTTGCTTTTGGTCGGGTAGGAGCTCCCGTTTCTTTTCTATTTTTTTTTCTGAACCCCCTAAAACAGAAAAACATTAAATTAATAGGTAGCATTACATATGATTACATAATTCAAATTAAATACTACCTTTTTCTACCAATGGTACTTGAAGGTATACGGTCAAATACTTATCTTGTTGTTTTGATGTGTCCGTTCTATATGAATTCTGCTAGAAAATAACTGGAGGTGAGGGGCCACATCATGTTGATTAATCAGAGAAGAGAAAATTGAAACAGTTGATATTTAAAGACAAAAGAAAATGTTAAATAATAAGAAAAACAGTCAGAGGTCGAAAAAAAGGGGGGTGAATGAGAAGAAAGGAGTCTTAGGGTGATGTTACAGGGTCTTAAGAACCTTTCCTGCCCTGCCACCTCGCAGGAAGGGGGGTGGGGTGACTGATTGGAAGATTGGACTGTGGGAACTGTCGAAGAACTTGATGTGTCTTCTTGTGATGTGTTGTTAAACAGTTTCTAGCTGTAGTTCCCATTTCCTCATAATCGAGTCTGTTTATTTAGCTCCACCTATTTCTGGTTCGGGCCACCACTAGCAAAAAATAAAAATGTATGAAAATGACACTCAGTCATTCACTATGAAAACTTGATCCCCACCCACTTTTATTCACTACCCGATTTATCTGGTATGGTCCGATCGTATAACGTCAATTCATGTTATCATCGATTCATGATTTCTTTAATTTAATTTTGCACAGTTTCTAATCGATATCTAGGTGATGGGGCTCACCTTCAATTGTGTCGGCTTACACTGTACCTAATCTTACAAGTAATCATCACTTAGCTTTTTCCATCTTTAAGGTACTCCAGAAAGTTCAGATGACAGAAGAAATTTTAGTGTAAGGGATTTTTTAGAGTTGTCACATTTTCAAAAACTTTATCAGGTCTGACTCTTAGGAAATCCATTATTTAGACAATTGTGATTCCTCATAGAGCAGGGACGTTTTACAGTGTTTCAAAGACGCACCTGTTAAAATTTTTCCTAATATAAAATTTGAAATGAATGCAATCGATTCAAATAGCAACAAATTTTTCTTCTGTTGTACGAGCCAATTTTAGTAAATGCCATTTGTGGTTTCGCCGTATAATTAAAAAACTTAGAAAGATGAAGCACATGGAATTTTAAAAGTGCGGTTTTAAAATAAAAAACATGTTCTTTATTAAATAAGAACATTATATTTATTTATTATTTAATAATTTGTTGCATTTTAAATTTAAAGTTATAATAAAAATATATATAGTTCTTAGAATATTAAATTTATTAATTAATTAACATTTGATTAATTTAATTGCATTTTACAACCTTTGAATCTCCCTGGTATTAGATATCATTAAAAAAGTTCATTTCACAAAGAAGTTTATTCGGATTGACCAAATGGAAGAAGTTCAAAGCTGCCTCTTGAAAAGCTTCAGTTTTATTGGCTCAGTTGGTGTCGTGAATGGAGCACTGGTCATTGTCAATGGAACTTGAGTATATTCACAAGGTTCAACAGAGTAGTTTCTTAAAACGCTTATAAGTCCAATTTTTATCTGGAGAAGGCCGAACTTCTTTCCTAAAAAATAATTAGAAATAAATTAAAAAAGGCATAAGAACTTTATTAGAGGTGAAGAAGATACATAAATGTTTGTAAGGATAAAATGGCGGCAACTGACTACCAATTCTACGTATCTACTGAAGTTTTTGCACATATTAGCAAGTGAAGGATGATTAATCCATTTTTTAAAATTATAATTCCAATTGCCAAATTTAATTACCTAATTTCAAAATTATTATCTTAAGTACATAAGCGTAACTCTTATATTTTCAGATATCATGTAACTTGTCATTATGATTCATTCAAATGAAATAGTATTGTAAAAAGATAAGAAAAATATGGAAAGAAGAGTAAAAAAGTGGTAAAGTTAGGCAATGTACTGTAGTGTCGAGACTAATAAATTGTGAAACAGCAGTGAACGGACACAATTATACATCTTTAATTGTAATAGAAATACTATTTTATACGGTTAAAAAAATGAACTAAAATAATATTCAGTCATTATTTATAACTGATACAACAGCTTCAACACAATGAAATAGCAATCTCTAAAAATATGAAAATGTTTATTACTTACAAACTGAAAAGATGTCACATTTCTATCAATTAAGCTTTATTTATTACTGGAAATGCAATAAGAAAGTAATTTTTTTTTTTTTTTTTTTTACATTAGAACTTACATTATACATGAGAGAATTTCTGTGATCTTGGACTCTTAATTTTTTTTAAAAATAATTACAATTATTTTGGGAAATAATAATAATGAGTATTATAATGGGGAGCTGGGTGGTTAAGACTCTGTGTTACTAACTCCAAGGACCGGGGTTCGAATCCAGGTTTGGTAGATAATTATTTATTTTGTTAATATAGCCGTGAGTCAACCCCGTGAGAGTTGAGACGAAGAATCCTACGGAGCCCACTCAGCCTCCTAAAGTTGGTTCTCAATTGGAGAGGTAATCTGGAGGTTTAGCGTCATAATGAACAAATACCCTCCTTACACAACCGTTCTTCCATACAAACTACTGAACACCTGACTCTTCATGGGTTGTAGCTGCAAAAATACCTATTTTCATTTTTTTGTAATATTATGATAATTGCTGAGAATATTTATTTTTTTAAATATACATTAATTACAAAACTTATATAGCATTATATGTATAATTGAAGAACTCGTATTATTTACTCTTTACGTATATTCTTCAACAATAAGGTTGAACCGTTTAAACTCGTTTTTTATTCATTTCTTCTTTGCCATAGCCTGGGTGATGATTGTATTGGGCTAATTCATAGGGGTACTGCTCCTGCCTTATTAGCTCTCTGTGGATTCGACACTTTCCCCGCACCCTTGTCGGCCATTTCGGTTTTATTTTTTTTCCTCATTTTATAGAATTTGATGGCAGGGTGCTGTGGGCCCAGCAGTTTGGCGTTAATATTTTTAAGGAAATTCAAGAAATCGCCTACTGCTCTGTCGAAATAAGCCTCTTGATTAAAAATAAAGAAAACATAAAATGGGGCCAATGTTTTGTGAAATCTTTTAACAAGAAACGAATTTGTGTAAGACATTCGTGGGTTAGAAATATAAACTTCTTACGTTGTAGTATCTGTTGATAATTTTATTATTTTAGGATTAGGTAAGGAAAATCTCTTTTAATTAAATGAAATATTTCTATTATTCACTAATTTCCATTAATTCTGACTCCATGAAAGAAATTATTTATTTATGGCAGCTGAAGTATGGTACAAATAATTTAGACAGTAAATTTTCTTAATAACAAGGGAATACTGGGAAAAAAAAGTGCATGCCAATAAGACTTAATGAAAAACCAGTGGATACTTGATAATAATTTCATCATTTTTCACATGAGTAGCAATGATGTTCCTGGAGTTGTATAGTATTAAGTTATTTTAATCACTTTTTTTTAGGCATTAAAAAAACATTTTTAAAAAAATCACTTTGAGTACGAAATTTTTAGAACTCAGCCTTATTCCACACTGTAAAGTATAAGAAAGAGAACCACAATTGATAATTTCAAATTTATAGGACTTTATCAACCCTAAACAAGTTACACTTAAAAAATAGAGCCAACAAATAATCAATCGGACTGTAATAATTTTTTTTTTTATTCCTATTTACAACTGTATTGAAATAAAAAAACACATTAAGAAAATTTGATGCAAGACCTTAATGAAGTGATGCAGGTATTAGTACAAGAGCCCAAGAGGAGAAAAAAGGCAGTTATCTCACCCCAATTCTGATTACTTTAGTGAAAACTATGTATAGTTAATAGTCAAAATTGATGAGTCTGCCAAGTATAGGCAATAAAAAATGGCAGCTGTTTCAAAGTGATAAAAAAAAAAAAACTAATTTTTCATTCGGAGCTCTATTTCTTAAAAAGTAGAAACAACACAAGAAAACCTAAGAGAACGTCATTTAAAAAAGAGTAAATTTTCTAAAATATGAGCCCTAATAGATTTATTTACGTTAAATAGTTTTCGAGATATAGTTTTTTAAAAAACAGCATTTCATAAAAATGTTGTATGGGACGTACTGAAAGATCAGTAGTTAGTGAATTTATTTTGAAAAATTTATATCTCAAAAACCATTTGACCTACAGATGCCTATTAGCACTCAAATTAAAACCAGTTTAATGAGCTATAAAGTAGTGATGTTTATCTTCCTAGGAGTAATAGTTTACATTAAATTTGCTAAACTAAATTGATTTATAGTTGATCGGGCAAATTTTCATTTGTCAAATTTATATTCATATGTGCAAACTACAACCCCTAAGAAGATATGTGTCATAAACTACTTTATAGTAAGTTAAATATCCTTTATTTTGAGTGTTGGCAGACATATATGCCTCTTATACGAACAACTAGAAATTAACATTTTATGAGTTTATTTTGTCAAATATGATAAAAACTACTAATCCTACAAAGATAAACATTATCAACTATTTTGTAGTAAATATAACTAGCTTTAATTTGAGCGCTGGCAGACATCAGTACGTCCAATGGTTTCTGAAATAAAGTTTTTCAGAAATCCAATTTATTGTCCGAAAAACTATAAATCAATGTATTTTAGCAAACATCAAGAAAACTACTGTTCATACGAAGGTAAAGGTCATAAACTTATTTATAGTCCATTAAACTAGCTTTAATTTGAGTGCTAATAGACATCT
>NW_027105204.1:228052-248466 GCF_000696795.3 Halyomorpha halys | reverse complement strand
TTTCTCAAAACTCAAACTTATTATCCGAACAACTATAAACCAATTTATTTTAGCAAATATCATGAGAACTACTATTTCTACGAAGGTAAAGCTCAGAAACTTTTTTATAGTCCATTAAACTAGCTTTAATTTGAGTGCTAATAGACATCTGTACGTCACATAGTTCCTGAGATATAGATTTCTCAAAATAAATTAACTAAAGTTGATTTTTAATAAATTTTGTTTTTTAAAAAGCTATATCTCGAGAACTATTGGACGTAAATAGCTCTTTTAGGACTAATATTTCAGCAAATTTACTCTTCTTTAAATAATGTTCTCTTTGATTTTCTAGTGTTGGTGGTAGTTTTTAAGATATAGAGCTCCGAATGAAAAATTAAAGTTTTGGAACAGCCGCCATATTTTATTCCTCCTACCTACACTTGGCAGACTTATCAGTTTTTACTAGTAATTATACATAGTTTTCATTAAAGTAATCAAAAATTGGGGTGAGATAACTGCCTTTTTTTCTTCCCGGCTCTTGTACTATATGTACAGAAACTACCCATTGGTAGAACTTTAATAATATTTCTACACCAGAAGGTCTGGAGGTCAGATAGAAACCAGAGGGTTAGGGTGGTTAGTGAGTTCATAATGGAGGATTGATATCTGGTTTGGACTGTATTCATTTAAGTAATATCGAGATATATCGTTTTTCCTCCAGTGCTCTTCAATTATAATAGTTTCATACAATTACAATATTTTAATAATAATTTCATCATAATAAAATAAGGTATATTTCAGATTTAAAGTGGCAATGAATTGTGAGAAATTATATAAATAAAAAATGGTTTGAGATCAAAGGTCCTTTACTATAATTCAATTAATTACATTAATTTAAAATCAATTCAAATAAAGGTGAAGAGGTGATGAATTACACTATAAAATATAATCTAAACGAACAAGACCTCAAAAGGACAAATATTGTCAAAAAGATAAAAAAAATAAGTGCTCATTAGATATGTGTATTCGGGCCCTCAAGTGAATAGGCTAAAACAAAAATATCTGATGCAATCCACGCTCAACTTTCACTTTGAGATGCAATTAATCCTTGTTTGTTTCAATACCTATTACTAATCTAGGATTAAAATACTTCCCCTAACTTTATATTTCATATATAAATCCCTAAATAACAATACAAAATTGAATCAGAGATGAAAGACCAGCATTCTTTCATTTAGTTTAAGATTATGTAGGACCAATTGTATGATTGAAGCGTTATGGGGTCAAATGGTCACTAAGTGGTAAAACAGTTTTATTTATATTGAAACACTAAGATCATTGAAAGAGGAAATGCAGGCGTAGTCATACAGAGAGCTTAGTGTTGTTTAACCGAATATTAATCGTTTCTGTTGAAACAAAATTGATGGGGGCAAACAGCTTATTTTTGGCATTAAAATTAAAATTTCATATTTGTGGCACTTTTCACAGTTATAGAAATGCTGATTTAATTAAAATAAATTAAATTTTAAAATGGAGTTCTTCACATGTTTGTATAATGTCACATGTATAATTTTATCACTAACAGCAAATTTACTTGTTGTATATATTTTTATACAGTTATTAATAACAATAAATTTAAAAAAAAACAATTTTTAAATATCTATTTATTTATATTTTTGGATATTGAGGATTAGTTAATAATACAACCATATTGTGGCGACATAGTGAAATGGAGGAAGATAAAACCCACATATATCTTCCTCCATTTCATTACGTCGTCTCTTCAGTTAGTTATATCACAGTATAATAGACAATCGTAAATAATGTTTATAGTTATTATTCCTTAATTATATTCTGTACATTGTTGTTTTTTAATAATTGATTGAAGACATTTTTTTGGATTTTGAGGACCAGTCAATAAAACAACCATATTGTGACAACGTAGTTCACCTCTTCAGTTCTTGCACAAAACTATAGTTAGTTGTATAACATCAATATAGAACTCTCTGTCATAGCTAATTATAAGTAATGTTTACAGTTATTAATCTTAAAGTATACTATGTATAGTGTAGTTCTTCAATAATTAATTTAAGATATTTATTGGTCCAAAAATCTGATTTTTTTTGTCATGATTTTGAAAACAATAAAATTGCAAAACGTCACCAAATATAGTTGTTTTATTGACAGATCCTTAAAATTACAAAAAATATAAATATTATCAAGAGTCAATAGATAATTTTATCAATATAAAAATATTTTATTTATGAACAAAAAAATCTACTGCAACAATCTAAGGAACCACGACTAGATTGTGATTTTAGTACAAGAGCCGGGAAGAAAAAAAGGCAGTTATTTCACCCCAATTGTTCATTACTTTAATGAAAACTATAATTACTAGTCAAAATTGATGAGTCTGCCAAGTATAGGTAGGGGGAATAAAAAATGGCGGCTGTTTCAAAACGATAAAAAAAATTAATTTTTCATTCGGAGCTCTATATCTTAAAAAGTAGCAACAACACAAGAAAGCCAAAGAGAACCTCATTTAAAGGAGAGTAAATTTGCTAAAATATAAAACATTTCATAAAAATGTACTGAAAGATTAGTGTATTTATTTTAAGAGATCTATATTTCAGGAACTATGTGACATATAGATGTCTATTAGAACTCAAATTAGAGCTAGATTAATGTACTAAACAGTAGTTTAAGAAGTTTATCTTCGCAGGAGTAGTAGTTTTCATGATATTTGCTAAAATAAATTGATTTATAGTTGTTCAGTCAATAAGTTTGATTTATGAAAAACATGATTTCAGAAACCATAAGACTTACAGATGCTAGTCAGCACTTAAATGAAAGCTAGTTAAATTTACCATAAAATAGTTTATATCCTTTATCTTTGTATGGATAGTAGTTCTTATGTTATTTGACAAAATAAATTCATAAAATGTTAATTTCTAGTTGTTCGGATAAAATGTTTGATTTAATAAAAAATATATGTCTAGAACCATAAGACATACATATGTCTGCCAACACTCAGGGTAAAGGAAATTTAACTTGCAATAAAGTAGTTTATGGCACGTATTTTCGTAGTAGTTTTTAAGATATTTGCATATAAATATAAATTTGGCACATACAAATTTGTCCGAATAACCATAAATTAATTTATTTTAGCAAATATAATGAAAACTACTACTCCTGTGAAGATAAACTTCTTAAACAACTTTATAGCCCATTAAACTAGTTTTAATTTGAGAGCTAATAGACGTCTGTACGTCCAATGGTTTTTGAGATATAGATTTCTTAAAATAAATTCACTGATCTGTCAATACATTCTGTACATTTTTATGAAATGTTGCTTTTTAAAAAGCTATATCTCGAGAACTATTTAACCTAAATAACTCAATTAGGGCTCATATTTTAGTAAATTTACTATTCTTTAAATGACGTTCTCTTAAATTTTCTTGTGTTGTTAATACTTTTTAAGATATAGAGCTCCGAATGAATAATTAATTTTTTTAATCTTTTGAAACAGCCGCCATTTTTTATTCTCCCTACCTATACTTTTGACTAGTAATTATACATAGTATTATCATCAAAAATTGGGGTGAGGTAAAAGCCTTTTTTCTTCTCTTGGGCTCTTGTACTGTTTTGCACTGTACAGCAGTCTCGTTTGTTATAAGAAAATGAAAGTTGATAATAAAAATTAATGTTTTACAAAATATAAAATAACATAATTTATATTTGTAAAAATTAATAACGATCCAAAACCACGTGTTATTTTTTTAATTCAACAACTTATATTCAGTTGACCATCATACATCCAAATTTGACCAATCAAACATGTCATTGCCATCGAATTTACTGACAAGAACGAATTCCTGAGTGACAGGGCTCTGATAAAAACGGGATTTTGTAAAATATCCAAAAAAAAAAAAAAAAAAAAATGGTTAGTTATTTATGATTAGGTCTTCAATTTAACAATAACAAGCTTGATACATTGTTATTTAGGTACTCACATATCAACCGATGTCCATGCTTGTCAAACCATCAAGGTAGGTCGTAACTAGAGAAGCCTGTTCAAAAATAACGAAAAAGAAAAATATTTTTTTTTTTATAATTTATTGTTTTGTTGCGAAAACAGCTTTAACTATAAAAATTCGAAAAATTAAAAAATACAGAACCGTATTGCCGTCACGGTTTGTTTTTTCTGAAAAACATTTTCATATTAACATCTTATTCTTTCTTTTTTAATGATGCGGACCAGCATTTATGAATAAACAGAATCATTATAGAACTAGTTTCGTAATTTTTGAATTGGAATGGTCTGCTATAAAGTATTGTATTTCATATCGTGGCTGTATAAAACAGAGGTATGTAATATTGACAGATTCAAAAAATTGTCTACACCAAATAAATATCTAACTGCAAAAAGAAAGATTTACCAAATGGATTATGTTTTTTTTCTATAATTTAAAAATTCGGAAATCATAAATGAGACGTCCCAAATGATCTTTTTTCCGTTTAATAAATTTGAATATGTCAATTATTAGGATTTTTTTTTTAATGCATGTTTCAAAAAGGTTGAAATCCAATACGTACCTATACAGGATCTCGGTCCTTCGCCAAACGGTATGTATGCAAACGGGTTGACGTTGTGTTTATTTTCTTCAGAAAATCTTTCAGGATTAAATTTTTCTGGCTCTGGAAAATATTGAGGGTTGTGATGTAGTGCCCATGTAGGAATGTAAAGGAATAAACCTTTTTCGAATACATCTCCGTTGGGCATAGTCACTGATTTGGTACACAATCTCGAAATGGCTGGAATAGTTGGATATTTCCTCATCGTTTCTGAAACAGATAAATTTACATCATTAGAGAACATAAGTGCGCAGCAAACATGCTATGTCTGAGATGAACTTTATGACCTCTGAAATTTATCCCAATTATTATCAAATTTATTGTATCGATAAAAGTAATATTTTTTTTTTAATGTCTCTTGATCAATTTTACTACTTTGTAACCCGACCATATCATTGACGGAAGTTCTTCGTATTTTTAATAATAATAATAATGATTTATTTATTCTGGGACGAGTCCCTTTAGAATAATACAGAGAAATCAACAGATGAGGGCTGAGGAGCCTCAGAGTTACTTAAACAAAAATACAAAGAAATATAAATAGTCATTATAAAAAAAAAAAAAAAATGATTACAAGTTACTTTCTCACTTTAATCAGTTGAACACTAAAAAAAAAAAAATAAATAAAAAAAATAATAAAAAAGAAAACGATGTAAAAATAATTAAGAATGATACAATAGTTTTTTATACATATTTACAATTATATTAATTTACAATTTAATGGGGTCTCAATGGATAAGAAATGATTGAACAGGCGGGATTTAAAGGTAGGGAGGGTATTGGAACGACGGTTGTTGGAAGGGATGGAGTTCCATAAGGATGAGGCTCGGATAATGAACGGTGGGCCCTTGTGGATAAATCTGAAGACCGGGAACGGGTATTGCGGGAGTATTTTTAGTCAGAGAAATAAAAATATGAAGAAGACAAATAGTTGTAATTAAATTTGAAGTACTCATTCGTCATGTAATAAATAAACATCGTCCAAATGTCACGAAATCATATTTTTCCACCAAATTTAGTTTTTAGTATTTAATTACTACTTTAACTTGCTCATACTTGGTAGTAAGGAAGCAAAAAATTATGTCCCCCGTAATAAAAAATATTTTTTTAGACATAAAGGAAGTTGGCATGATTCAATTTGGAAAAATTTTCAGGGGTTGTGCAGATTGATATCTTGTTGGTCTCATATCGATTTCATCAAATACCATCTACTACTTCCGCATCACAAAGCCTAAACGCTTATATATTTTTAACAGTCATGTTTCTAACACGGCTCAGCTCTTTCGATAGATTTTGTTCTCAAACGTCAAATTTCGTTTAATATAAAAATAATAAAACTCTACGAAATGGGTTCTGCCATTTTTTTACTTATGCGAAAAGCGTTCCGCAGCCAAATAAAAAAAGGTTGAGAAACACTTCCCTACATACTCACAGGACTTAAATATTACTTTAAATATAAAATTAATTTTTAGTCCTTGAAATATAGATAATTATGTACCTACCGATCCAATAAAAATGGTGAAATATACTACAATCTATGTACTTAGCAGATGGTTTTTCTTTTCTTTAAGCTAGTCTCCAATCAATTTCAGGCTTCATAAATTTATCTAAAACAAGATTTCCTTTCTCTCAACATTTTTGGTACATTCCATTCCCTGTGGACACTTCCGAATACATCTCCCTGACCATCCGGGATCCTCTGTCCCGTTTTGGACCTAAGTCTTTTTATAGACATTTATAATAAGAACATATTTAATCCCTTATATTTTTCACTTCTTTTCCAAATTTAGGTATGGTCAGTAATCATTTCTTATCATCTGGGAGTGACTTAAATATCTTTCTATTGTCTTAGTAAATTGCTAATATGTGGAGTAATTCCTTCCTGTGTTAGAACAAGTGTTGAGTGGCTAAAGTTGAACATAGAATTCAAATGAAGAAACAATTGTCAAATGCAAAGAGATATATTTCAGTCAGCACATTGAGGCAAGTTGAAGTCGTGTTTAAGCAATGTTAAATTTAAATTAAATTAATACAAATAAATACGTTATCTATTTACTTTTACCTGAAACTACCATATCCAAATATGTCACCTCCTTCACAGCATCATAAGTGATCCCAGCGTGGAGTTTTATAATTTGGTCTATTTCACTTTGAACTCTTTCTTGGATCGAAGGGTTCAACGCCAACTCGTAGAGGCAGAAGGACTGTGCGCTAGCAATTTCGTAACCGGCGATGAAAAAAACAAAACATTGAGCTGCCATTCTTTCCATATTCATATCTATTAACAAAGAATAACTACTATTTAAAATATAACTACATAAAACCTGATTAGTAATCTATATTTATATTTATATTAGGATAACTCGATATCATATAATTCTTTAAATATACATCCATATATTAAAAAAAAACCTCATGACATTTTACAGTCACTAACACATATTAAAGAGATATAATTTAGATAACTATGGAAGATTTAAATTTTTTTTTATTTATAAAAATAGAAAATATCCTTTAGACCTATTCTAGGCACGGGACATGAGTATCATTACTTTAAGTGTTAAAATCTCCTCAAAATTCGATATAATTGATATAATCCTTATTAGGTGACTGCCAAAAAAATAATCATTAATGGATTGTTAGAAATCCAAAAAAACCTGCCATGATTGAGAAGTAGATACAATTCACATCTTCATTTAAATAATTGTTCCCTTTATTTTTTAAATTAACAAAAAAATCTTGTTTCTTAACACATATCTCACTATGCCAACCAATGTATTAGAAAAAATCAAGGCGAATCCCATACAAAAAAAAAAAAAAATGAATCCTTAAATTAGTGAGTGGGCTTTTTAAATATAATTGTATAATTATTGTTAACAGTTTTTCATATCTGGGAGGTTTTTTCTTCCATATTTTATAAATTAACATATTTGTTTCAAAGTGAAATATTACTTTTTCATTTTTTTTTTTTTACCTTATCTATGGTTTCATTTTCTTTTAACATACTCGTATATTATATTTTACCATTAGTTAAAATTATTTCACACTATTACTACAGAAATTTGATTTCACAATCACAGCTTGGACTATTACTCTCATCAAGTCTCCTTGAAACATCCCCTCTTCTATTTTTCATTTCATAATTATGTTATTACCCGGATTTTTTAAGATAAAGTTTTATTAATGTGGCACATAGAATCTGTAATATTTTTCATATTCTAGTATCTTAAAATATTAAAACTAGATGCTATGTTGGGCCAGTGCTGTTACTTTTTTATTTTTTCAGTTTTTTGCCTTTGTTTGAAGGTTGGCTTATCATGGTCCTTATATAAATATGGTAAAATAGATAACAAAAAAAAAGTAATTATGTTTAAAAAATTAATATTTCGCTCACAGAAAAACATTTTTCTTTTAAATACTACTTGTTTTATGTAAAACATGGATAAAAATAATAAGAAAAAATATTTTGTTTTTTTTATACTTTTATACTGGGGACGTATCCAGTTCATCAAATTACTAACCGAATGGAGGTACGCTCTCTTCTGTTCCTTCCTGTTCATCCTCCAAATTTTCTTTATTTCTGAGTTGAATTAAAAGGTTTAGAAAATCGTTCCTTTTTATATTGTTCTTCTCCCGCTGGTTAATTGTGTCTTTGACGAGGTTATAGACGAACAATTGACTTTCCATTTTTTCTGGGGTCCATCTGTATAAGGGCACAAAAACATAATAATATTCATAATACAACAGGTTTAGGTTTTTATAAGACCTTTAAGTTCAGATTTATAGTTTTATGATCATGTGAGGGATCAATTCTTTTAAATTGTTGTCAAGTTAAATTCGTCTTAAAGTTAAGAAGGAAAGGGCACAGAAAAAAAAGTATATTAATAATAATTATAGTAAAATTCCGTATCTTCCTTATTTACAGATTTACTGATTTAATTCGGGAATCTACTTCATCTTCAGGACCACACTTATTTTTCATTTTTTTTTAATACTCAAACGTTTAGGTACATCGGTATCTCCTAATTTATATCACAGATATATTCATAAACACCATATCATACATAACTAATACAAGTTTATATATTTATATTATATAAAAACGAATTGAATCATTTGGAGTATCTAAATAGACTAGGTTTAACGTTGAACTAACTATACTTGTACACGAATGGAAGTGTGATGAATTAGGATTTATTGGTGTAGCTATAAATAAATATTAAATTTAAAATACAATAATATACTATTGTAATCCTTAATATGAAACCTAAGAGTTGGTGGAATGATAGAATAAGCTTTTAAATAAATTATTTGCAAAGAAGATAGAGTATTTCACAATAATCATTATTTTTTATTTAATAATATACTAAGAATTTGCACAAGGCTAGCAAACAACTTACTATCGGTGACAACTGTTATAATAACTATTATTTTATAAAAAAAATTCTGATATCTACCTTAACTATTTAACTGGGACGGATTAAATGTCATATTCGTTTATTTTCATAAAACGTTTATTTTTATTAAGTCTTTAAAGCATGTGTCAGGCACGCAGCCAGAAATTTAATTTGAAGGTGGCTAAAAACTAAGAGAGCACGCGTAAAAAAAATATTCTCTAATTTCAATACATATTATCAAAAATATCAACTATGACGGAATAATCTCTCTTACCAGTAAGTAAAGATTATTCTCAAATTGCTAAAACTTAATTCAGAAAAACCATAAACCTTATGTGATAAATTACCTGAATTTATAATATTCGGAAAATACCGGAAAAGTTGTCGTCATGAGGAATGCAAAAAGGAGCAAGAAACTTTTTGATGTAGTATTATTTCCTAGTTTAATCAGATCATAGTTTTCGCCTTCCATGACATTAGTGTCCAAACCAAAAGCGCAACTGCAAATAACATCAGTAGTATATCTCAATGCCAAATCTTTCACGTCAATAATCGAATCGACGTGGGAATGAAGCATTGAATCAAAAGTCTGAAATAAGAGCAAATTAATCCATTACTTGAACCATTAATACAATATTCGTGTTATATTTATCAAACAAACCCAAATATATTAAAGAAATCCAAATAGACTCAATTTTTGGAGGATTACATGCAGCGGTATGATACCAGAGTTGGGCAAAAATTAGCTATATTTGAAACTATCCTCCTAATCTATCCTGAGATATAGATTTCTCAAAATAAATTAACTAACTACTAATCTTTCAGTAGATTTTTAAGAAATTTTGCTTTTTAAAAAGCTATATCACGAGAACTATACGACGTAAATAGCTCTTTTAGGGTCAATATTTCAGAAAATTTACTCTTCTTGAAATAATGTTAATGTGTTTTTTAAAGGTTTTGAAACAGCCGCCATTTTTTATTCCCCCTACCTATACTTGGCAGACTCTTTAGATTTGACTAGTAATTATACCTAGTTTTCATTGAAGTAATCAAAAAGTGGGGTGAGATAACTGCCTTTTTTCTTCTCTTGGGCTCTTGTACTATACAGAGTTGGGAAAAAATTAGCTATATTTGAAACTAGTAGCTAAAGTTGCCATGGTTACGATCTTTATTTATGAATGGTTCATTGATGAGTAAATGTCGTAACCATGGCTACTTTAGCTACTAGTTTCAAATATAGCTAATTTTTTTCCAACTCTGTATAGTACAAGAGCCCAAGAGAAGAAAAAAGGCAGTTATCTCACCCCACTTTTTGATTACTTCAATGAAAACTAGGTATAATTACTAGTCAAATCTAAAGAGTCTGCCAAGTATAGGTAGGGGGAATAAAAAATGGCGGCTGTTTCAAAACCTTTAAAAAACACATTAACATTATTTCAAGAAGAGTAAATTTTCTGAAATATTGACCCTAAAAGAGCTATTTACGTCGTATAGTTCTCGTGATATAGCTTTTTAAAAAGCAAAATTTCTTAAAAATCTACTGAAAGATTAGTAGTTAGTTAATTTATTTTGAGAAATCTATATCTCAGGAACTATGTGACGTGCAGATGTCTATTAGAATTCAAATTAAAGCTAGTTTAATGGACTATAAAAAAATATTTGAGCTTTAACTTCGTAGGAATAGTAGTTTTAATGATATTTTCCAAAAAAAAAATTGGTTAAGTTTGATTTATGAAAAACTTCATTTCAGAAACCATAACACTTACAGATGTCTGCCAGCGCTCAAATTAAACCTAGTTAAATTTACTACAAAATAGTTAATTATGTTTATATTTGTAGGAGTAGTAGTTTTTATGATATTTGACAAAATAAATTCACAAAATGTTAATTTATAGTTGTTCGGATAAAATGTTTGATTTAATAAAAAATATATGTCTAGAACCATAAGATATTCATATGTCTGTCAACACTCAAAATAAAGAAATTTTAACTTGGTATAATTTTATTATAGCTTGTGTAGTTTATGACACTTATCTTCGTAGAGGTAGTAGTTTTTATGATATTCACATATGAATATCAATTTGGCAAATGAAAATTTATCCGAAGAACTATAAATCAATTTATTTTAGCCAATTTCATGTAAACTATTACTCCTACGATGATAAACATCATAAGTTACTTTATAGCTAATTAAACTAGCTTTAATTTGAGTGCTAAGAGACATCTGTACGTGAAATGGTTTTTGAGATATAAATTTTTCAAAATAAATTCACTAACTACTGATCTTTCAGTACGTCTCATACAACATTTTTATAAAATGTTGCTTTTTAAAAAGCTATATCTCGAAAAATATTAAACGTAAATAATTCTATTAGGGCTTATATTTTTGAAAATTTATTCTTCTTTAAATGGCGTTCTCTTAGGTTTTCTTTTGTTGTTGATAGTTTTGAAGATATAGAGCTCCGAATGAAAAATTAGTTTTTTTTATCGCTTTGAAACAGCCGCCATTTTTTATTCCCCTTACCTATACTTGGCAGACTCATCAATATTGACTATCAACTATACATAGTTTCCATTAAAGTAATCAAAAATTGGGGTGAGATAACTGCCTTTTTTCTCCTCTTGGGCTCTTGTACTAGTATGATACCGTTCTGAAACGGTGCTGTTACGTAGCTTTCATTAATTGTTTTTTTTATTCTCCATTTTATTTATATATTTATTATTTCTTCATAAGATGTCAGTTATTTTTATGAATCTTTTTCCTCTAAAATAATGTTCGAATTTAAATAACACTCATCACCACTGTTTTGTACGATTGAATAAAAACAAGGTCCTAGCCTGTACATGGAATTAGTTTTTAAACTAATAATAGTAATAAATAAATTATTTTTAATCATTAAAATGCAGATTGTTACTACTCCATATTCATTATGTTAGTTATTATTAATAAATTTTATTTTTATTAATTAAGGTTACTTATATTACTATGTACGAAGCTATTTTGAAGTATATGTGATGTTTAAAAAAAAAGAAAATTAAACAAACTATTTTAGTTAGTAAAATGCAAGTTGTTACAACTCACATTCATTATGTTTGTTATCATTAACATATTTATTTTCATTAATTAAGTTTTCACTACTTACATTACAATGTATAAAACCATTGTGAAGTAAAAAAAAAAAGTTAAACAAATTATTTTAGTTAATTAAATGCTGAGTATATTCTGTAACCAAATAACAATGTGCTCAACTCATTAAAGTTACTTGAAATGAAGTAAAATATTTGAACTCTTATTGTACATGAAGTTTTAATGGTTCAATCAGTTTCTAGTTAGTTTAATTATACAATTGTAAGCTTATTGAAATTATTCAAAAAATAAATCATGTTATGAAATGTAGTAGTATAATTATTAATCAATAGGTATACCAATAATACAATTATTGTACCTCAGAACTTTTAAGAAACAATGGAAACATTGTCTTCAATTTCCCACTTGTTAACGTTGGACTCAGTTTGTTTCTAAGTGCTTTCCACCTATCTCCTTCCAAGTTGATGAGATGATGTGAAAGCAAATCAGATTCAGGTCTGAAAGGAAGAAATCAACACTATAAAATTCATAATATTATAATGTTATTAAATGTTATAAAGATTATACATGAGAATAATTAATGACTTTAAAATTAAAATTATGATTAAATAATTCAAATATAAATTATATTTCAAAACTTTACGAAAAATATATAATTTACAAGGAAATAGTCGTATATTTTACTTACTTAATAAAAAACGAGTTCAGTTTTACCGTCTGACTTAAATTTTTTAAAAACTATTGTAAATTTAATAACCTCCCCCCCCCTCAGATTGGTCTAGTAAAGCACCTGCGGAAGACTAGTTCTCAACTAGGATAACAATGCGTATGAAGAATCCTAATAAATCAAGTTGTGAGAATAGATCCCATCAAAGAAATTTGATGGAGTAGACGGAATTATAAATAAATTATTTCGTACACTGCAACATATGCAGTGACAAACAACATTTTTGATTTATTATAGTGTAACCTTTCCTAGCTGTCTGCATCAGAATGAAGAATATATTTTCTATATATTCTAGAGAAACATTTTACAATTCTTAGTATAAGTTCGCGCGAATCATAAGTTCTTATATATTCATAAAAGATGCTGAACGAGGTAACAATTATGAATTCTGTAATGTTCTTAAAAACATTAACAACAGCCTGAAATATTGTATCAGAATTACTGCTGGAGACATCATCTCAAAAGTGTGCAAGAAAAGTCTCTAACTCTCGGCAAAATGGTAAGTACATTTATACAGATAACCCCATTGGCGTCCATAGAGGTAAATAGGTTCATATATTTTTAGAGTTCTCTAAGAAATTTGAAAATCGTAATATTTTTTCTTGGTTGAAGGGCTTTTGAAGTATTTATATTATCTCTGAAAATGAAATTTGAGACGTTGATTTTTTATTCTAAAAAAGAAAATCGTACTTCCTCAATGAATATAGGCAACCGACTATGTAACAAACAAACGAACAACAAACAAACCCAAAATGTGTATAAAACACCCAAATCCAACGTTAATCAAATTTATTGTTTAATTTGCAGATTGGTTACCTAACCTTCTCTGAATTTAATTAAACTAGCTGAATACTCTGTACATGTATGCAAAAAAAAATGAACTAATTTGATTATAAAACACATAATTGAAGTTTTATGGGGTAACTAATAGAATTAAATGATTTCAAATTTAAGTTTTAGAAAAAAAAATTTGGAAGGCTTTACGTAGAACGAAATATTTTTTAAAAAATCTACCGAGCAAATTCCTTTTTTAATTTTCCTTAAAAAATTCCCATAAGATGTACTTCGACTTCCCATTAGATTTTTTCTTACGAACATACCAGTAATAAAAAAACTGAAAAGTAATAATAATAATTACCATATTCCTAAATGGATTTTTTTGGGGGAGTAAAATAAGTCAAATATGCCACATTTCAGCAGGTTAGGAATTAAAGAAAACATTTAAATTACTAAAAATCCAAGCCTGATCTAACAACAAGAAATAGTAATGACAATGCTTCATTTAGTTGCTGAAATAAAATTAATTAATTCACTTCACGAAGCAGAAAAGTTATATTTAATTATGTAATCCAGGTACTCGTGCCCATTTCATTAAAAATTAAAATAGCTTACATCTTAACAAAGAGCCTGGCTTTGAAGGAGGAAAACTCTTTGACTAAAACCACCTGGACATATTCAGGATCATTAATTACAATAACCGGTTTTCTCATTAAATAAATCCCGAAGTAAGGGGATGACGGGAATTTCCCACACATCTGAAAATAAAATAAAATAAATTTTATAATAATGTTTTTAACTTACTTTCTATGTAATATTAGTTACCTCATGGAACACGTCTCCTAAGAACTTCCTAAATAAAGTCAGGTTGACATCACTACCATATGGAAACCTTCCAGGTATCGATGGAATCCCCCTATCCTCCCAATATTTGTAATTAGAGACCCAATATTTGTAGAGCAAGCAAAGAATCGTAATGACTAAGATGGCCGTAGTAATCATGGCTGGAAATCAAAAGGATAATTAGAATCATAGTGATTTCAATGATTTTATATAATATTCCTATATAAAGATAGTCATTCTTTTGTTATATTTATTCAAAACAAAATATTAAGAAACCTCTGTTTGGTTCTACATATGAATATTTTTAATAGTACATTAATTTGTAGAACGCATATACACCATGCTACATTCAGTAGTATAGTTGAGTTAATATGGAGTTCCTCTAATCCTGACCTTAACCAATTAAAATATTTATATTGCAATATTATTAAAATTATATCGACAATTAAAATCTTAAAAATACTTAAATCATATTTATTATATTTATTTTTATTTATACATGATATTTATTTATAGAATGCATCCAAAGCATAAAATAATTAAATTTGAAAGGAAATTATCTATAAATTGTAAATTATTATTAACTTAAATAAATAATTATAATTTTAAACCTTACGTCGTAAACCAACTGAATGCCCTACAGTATACTTCGATAATGTTGCCCTTACCCCTGTTGAACAGATCCGCTACCTAGGACTACATCTGGACGAACGATTAACCTGGAATCCTCACACAAGACTGAAAAGACAGGAAACTGCACGTCGATTTCGACTATTACAGCACTTACTAGACAAACGGTCCAAACTTCCAATTCATTACAAAAGACTGATTTACATGACAATTATAAGGCCTATCTGGACATACGGCGTTGAGCTTTGGGGCTCCACTAACCTTCGAATTCCTCTCGTATCCAATTCTTAAAATCCAAAATCCTTCGTAAAATCCTCAATGCTCCCAACTATGTCACAAATAAAATCATACATAAAAATCTTAATGTTCCCTATGTAACCGATCTAGCCCGAACCAGATATCACTCCTTCCATTGCAAACTCCCTAACCACTCAAACTCATTAGTTTCTAATCTTGCTTCCTCTTTTATTCCAGACCATCCTCCAAGGCGTCTGAAAAGAAGATGGCCTCCAGACCTTATATTGTAAAAATGTTTTTAGAGTGCTACCAATCTCTACATGCTTGTATCATACCATTATGATTTCCTCAAATTTACTTGATGTATTTATGTACAGTTGTAAATATCAATAAATTAGTGAAAAAAAAAAAAAAAAAAAAACCTTTCAACTCTTATTCACCCAAAAATATTTAAAAAGCTCTGAACCGTCTTTAATTAGATGGAAATCTGAAGCAGTTTGAACCCTCCAGCTTAAAGAAATTTTTTTCTGAACAATTTTAAATTAACAGAAATAAACTATGTATTAGTTAATATCATTCATTACCTTTACTTACTCATTGATCATAAAATATAAAAAATTTAATTTAAAAATTTATAACAGGTCTTGATTTTTGCAAATAATTGAATTACTTTTTCTAAGTATAATTTTCCAAGTACAACTCTTTATATGGATGGACATTAGTGAAAAACTGGTCGAACCTCGGCTCTAGCACCGAAAACATTTATCAATGTCACTTTCAAATACCAAAACCCTTATAATTGATAACATTTTTTTCTATTGTGTAACAAGTTTAGTTATTACATTAGTTACGCAGTTAAATTCTAGTAAATCAGCATATCTGAAAATATATACCCCCTAGATTAGCCAAATGATTCATACTGTTCAGATTCTGTTTCGATACTGTTTTCATGCTAGTCCCGATTCTTAAACTATCTCTAAAGTATACTTTATACTTAAAATATTTTAATGATATAATATAAATATAAGATATTTTGTACGTGTAATATAATGTATTGTTGTCATTTATTTCGAATTAATCACTTTTTATTTCTTGAGAAAGTGTGGTTTTCAGATAATTTTTTTTTTTTTAAAACTTTAGTTATTGATAAATATTGAAATCTGCCAAATCGTTGTGGGCAATAGGTAATAGTGATGAATTATCACATTCATAATAAAATAAGAATGAAAAACAAATAAATAAATGGAAAAAAAAGTACAACAAATAAATGAAATCTCTCTTAAAATATATACAAACAGAAGGATAAATAAAATAATCCCTAGTCACATTTCAGATAAATAATTTTTAAAAATTTTCAGGGGAAAGAGCTTTACTCCTCCTAAAAAGGTCCCTCATTATTCTGTGGGTACAAAACATTATGTCAATACACTTACCTGTTTTGAATATGAAAGTTGACGATGATTGACAACACCCCCAAATTTCAGGACTGGCCCCCGCTGGCAATGAATCGAGTGTTCAAGAACTCAAATTTCGGTTCAGACGCATTAAACTACACCTACTGGAATGTACAGCTGCACCATAAGGACTTAGTACGGAAATGTTATATAATTTGCTGATAAGGTTTATCTTATCCTTTATATAATTGTATATTGTATTTATATTAAATATAATTAAGTATTGATTAGCATGCTGTCATGTAGTGACCCAATATATTTGGACACCACTCCTTGTAAAATGAAACTTTTCTTTCTATTATTAGTAACAATTGAACACATGAAGAAAATTTAATAAGTGACGTTAATTCCTTATCTTCACGATATTTTAAATTTTTAATTACAATCATTTAGATCCTTCAATCATATTCTTATCAAATTGTTGAGAATTCTCGATAATAATGTCTCAAACGTAATTTATCCGAATGTAATTTTCTATATTTACCATATAGGATTTAATAATCAATTATTTAAAAACAAAATGTAGGCCTTGAATGTAGGGCTACACAGTCAAGAGCCTACGTTGTTTTTACTTTTTCTATAATCCAGATATTAACAAGTAAGAGGTAAGTTAGTAATTGGGGTAATTAATTACATTTTATTATGTCGTTTATTCGCAGTTTGAAACGATCTTATATAAGATAATACTTTATTTATTCTGGGATGAGTCCCTTTTGAATAATACAGAGAATTCAACAGATGAGGGCTGAGGAGCCTCAGAGTTACTTACACAAAAATACAAAGAAATATAAATAGTCATTATAAAAAAAAAAAAAATTATTACAAGTTACTTTCTCACTTTAATCAGTTGAACAGTAAAAAAAAAATAATAAATAAAAAAAATAATAAAAAAGAAAACGATGTAAAAATAATTAAGAATGATATAATAGTTTTTTATACATATTTACAATTATATTGATTAACAATTTTATGGAGTCTGGATGGATAAGAAATGATTGAACAGGCGGGATTTAAAGGTAGGGAGGGTATTGGAGCAACGGGTGTTGGAAGGGATGGAGTTCCATAAGGATAAGGCACAGATAATGAACGATCTATCGAAAGCTGCGGTTCGGGGGGCCCTTTTGTATAAATCTGAAGACCGGGAACGGGTATTGCGGGAGTGAAGAGAGGATTTGAATTGAAGGAGCTCGGAGATGTATGAAGGACGACGGGAATGGATGACTTGGAAGATGAAGGATGCCAGGAAATACTTACGACGGTGGGAAGGATAAAGCTACTTCAACTCTGCATAAAAACGGGAAACAGAGGCGTCCCTTGGGATCCCGAAGATGAATCTTACATATCAATAAAATGCTCAAACGTTTTAATTTCGCCTCGAAATCCCTAGAGAGACCCCACATACCGCACAGCAATAGTCAAAGTGGGGAAATATTAGAGAAGTGACCAGGAGCCTACGAGTTTCAAATGGAAATAAGTGGCGGAGGTAATTTAGACTTTTAAGGTGGAAAAGGTACAGCGGGAGATATTGGATACATGTTTTTTCCAGGAAAGCGTTTGATCAAAAGTTATTCCCAGGTTTTTATTGAATTAATGCAATCATTCCGCATACTTTTCAGTTTACCCCTTGGAAGTTTATCAGTCAACTCAGACCCTTTCAACTTTTTCGTGATTCGTTCGTTGCTAAGGCCCACAAATGTAACCCACATATTGCGAATCCTTTGATTAAGGCGAATGACTGCCGCAAGGTTTGGAAGGTATGCAATGCTACTCCGGGGCTTCCACCAAAACTGTAGTGATATACAAGTTAAGATTTTCGATTCATTTAAATTGGAAAGCTCTCATATAGCGCGAGACTCCATCTCCAAAATCTCCAGAACCGGATAGCTAGAATCAAAGTCCCTATTTGCAGATGATATTGCCCTCTGCAGTACATTAAATATATTCGCAGTGTAGTAGAGGTTGCAAATGTACAGGATAGTCTCAGTCAGAGGAGGAAGAATCCGTAGCGGGACAGTAACCGGACGAAAATCAATCTTTAGCTTATCCGCAACTATAAAGGATGCACTTAACCTTTAATCTAATCAGAGAAAGCTAGGTAATGATTCCCCACATACACTGGCATTAAGCTCGACCCACTACTCACATAGAAATTTCACATCGAACTGCTTATTCGTAAGGGGATGACATCATTTTTGACACAGTGGCCTTGCTTGAAACGAAAGGGTAGAGCAGCTAGCCAAAGAAGATGCCTTAGGCCCGTAGTTCGACTGTGCCCTCAGCCTCGAAGATTTAAAGATGATAAATAAAGCCACCATTGGCCGTCGACCAGATTACGACCATCCACGAACTCTTTTGAACAGGGCACACCAGGTTCAATCCTCACCTATTCTGAAAGCTTCATATTGGCTCAAGTCGTCTCTGCGAGTGTGGAGGAGGCGACAGAATGGCGAGCACATACTGCAGACATGCAGTTTCTTTTCTGAGCAAAGACTGATCAAGTCTCTTCCAACTGAGGTGCGAATAAAGCTCTATAAAAAACTTTAGGACCACCGAACTCCTCATTTTAATCCCTGACCATGCCATCTAAGAGAACAACGCCGAAGAAGAAGAAGTAATTTATCTAATCTTCTATGAAGACAATCTATCTCTCTTACCACACTTCTGTATCTGAGACAACACACAAACACTAATGACCAGCGCTGGGTAAAGTAGTTGTGGCTGCAAAGTAAAATATTCCAATCAATAACTAAAAACAAGCCTGTGTTTTAAATGTTTTATTATTATTATCGTACCTTTATTTTTACAGAGATTATATTAATATACATATTATACTCTTGGCCAATACCTTTTCTATATTCATATTGGTCTATAATTGGAGGAGCTTGATCAACATTTTGCATATCCATATTCATTATTTATGATAGTTATTGAACGATTGCTCCTCAATGAAGATTATTTTATAATTTCTTCTTCCTTATATATCATTATTTAAAATTAATGGCTACTTTCCTTGTTATTGAATTTTTCTAAGCCAATAGTAATAGCCAAAATTTTCATTAATATACCTCGAACTAACTATAATTATCAGAAAAATAACCTATAACATATATATTTGCCCATGCTTGAATGATTTTGAGGATTAATCTAATAAAAATAAAATATACAAATTTTATTAAATACTTTAATACAATTTTACAACAACCTGTGAGTGGAGCTCTCTCTCTTAGATATAACAATTACCTGCGAAAAAAAATCAAATAAGCTCCTTGAACTTAAACGATGCAAAGAAGTTATTCATTAGTGTGGAATATATATTTGTAAAATAACTAGTTCCATTAATTCAGTTCTGGTCATAAAGAGCTTATTCAGTATTGGCCGAATGGAAGTTCAAAGGAGTCGCCTCTTGACAAGCTTCAATTTTATTGGCTCAGAAGGCGTCGTCAATGGAATACTGGCCATTGTCAATGGAACTTGAGTACTTTCGCAAGGCTCCACAGAGTAGTTTCTTAAAATGGCGATAAGTCCCATTTTCGCCTGAAGGAGACCAAACCTTTTTCCTGAAAAAAAAATATACATTTGAAATTATTCTCTTATATAAATATATATGAAATTATTCTCTTATATAAATATATATGAAATCATTCTCT
>NW_027105204.1:214245-227100 GCF_000696795.3 Halyomorpha halys | reverse complement strand
TAATAAATGTGAATAATACTCGATTATATACTAATAAATGTGAATAATACTCGATTATATATTAATAAATTTGAAAACTCTATTATATGTTAATAAGTGTGAAGACGTCGTTAACAATGTTTTTTTAAAGAAAAAAACAAATACGTACCTATACAGAACCTCGGTCCTTCACCAAATGGTAGGTATGCGAATGGGTTGATAGTGTGTTTATTTTCTTCGGAAAATCTTTCCGGATCAAACTTGTCCGGATCTGGAAAATATTGCGGGTCGTGATGTAAGGCCCAAATCGGTATATAAACGAATAGCCCTTTTTCGAATACATCTCCGTTTGGCATTGTCACCGATTTGTTACAAAGTCTTGCCAGGGCTGGGAGAGTTGGATACTTCCTCATAGTTTCTGAAATGATTTATATTCATGTCATTAGTAAGTCTGCATATGGCTTTTGTACATTAATTAAGATCAACATTATGTACTTGGGAATTGTACCAATTAAATATTATGAAGTACATAAAACTTTGATCGTAAGTTCTCAGTATTTTTAAAATTAAAATAAAAAAATTAATTGCAAATTTACTCAATGTGAAATTCAAAATTAAATAAATATGTTGTTCAACTAAAGTTTATATTTAGTATTTGATGAAAAGTTTGTCTACATTTTCTCTCAGTTCTAATTATAGTTAAGGTTTATCATAATTCACCATTACCATTGTATTTTTTTTATTAACTTGAACAGCAGCATTGTGGGATAGGAAAATTAAAACCTTGAATTCTGTATAAATGGAAAGCTTTTCAAGCATATTCGACTAGAATTTAGACGATGAAACAATGGTCTCAGATATTGTACTGTTTTAGCACGTCCAATGGAGTGGATGTACAGTGGTCGAGAATGTAAAGAAAACATGGCGAAAATCTAAAAATAAATATTACATTAAAAGAATTAAATTCAGATAAATAAGGAAGCAATAAAAAAAAAGTATAAGAGCAAAGAAATGGACTTCTTAAGGTATGGTAGGGTATAATAAGTAAACCCTAACTATCTGAAGGAACCATTTAAACAATATTTTTTTAAAATATAATGGTTAAAATATATTTATTTTATTGGAAGATTATTAATTGACCGTGTGTACAGACGAATGGAATATGGTCAGGGTGCAGTAAAAAAAACTCAAATAGTAAATGATTATACTATTTTTATTGAGCCAACGTTTCGCCCCACGTTATCACTATATCACTTACAGAAAATTTACTTGATGTGTATATATGTATATATATATAAGGTAGTAAATAACAATAAATAATTATTAAAAAAATATGAATGAAGTAATTTGTAAACTTATGATAGAAAAATTTAACATTGTAATTCAAAGAGAAAATATACCTACTGTTACTTTGTAAAAGTCAAAACTAAAACAATACCTGGCTTCCATTGGACTAGTTCTTTCTGTTTCAAGCCCCAGCTACTGCAAAGAGGTGCATTAAAAAAGCAGACTCAGAAACACAATGGCCTCTAAGATGGCCAATACCACCGACAAACCATTATCTTCAAGTATCCTAATCCCTTGGCCAATGGAGTGGACACTTACTGGAGTCGAGGGCATTATATCGATTGCCTCTGGAGTCACTCCTATCAACAGCTTGTTCCAATATCTCACACTGTCTGTTTATATATGTATATATATGATATTTATGGGAGTGGGTAGCTCAATGGTGCTACTAACTCCATGGAGTCGGGCTCGAATCCGGCTGTGACAGATAATTATTTACTGCTTCACTGTAGCCGTAGTCAGCCCTGTGGGTTCTGCAACCCTCCGGGATCCACCCATCCTCGTAAGTAGCTACCCTTAATTGAGGAAAAATCTAGTGGTTAAGCGTGATTCTGGGCAAATCACCTCCTTGCACAAAAGTTTGTCTAGAAATAATACTCCTTACAAAGTAATGCAAATTTCACCCTTCGTGGATTGTAGTGGTACAGATACAATTTGTTTTTTAAACTAAGAGAATATTCTAAATTCGAAAGGTCAATACTTGGATAGGGTAACCAATCATATAGCTGTTTGACGGGACTCATGTTATTGATGATTGAAATGAATCATACAATTTTTACTAATGCAAAGAAATGCAGGCAAAGAAAAAGTGTTTTTTCGTTATCCTTCCTATAATATTTGGTTAAAAAACAAATGTTGGCACCCTGAAAATAAAAGCTTCACCAAACCGAAAACCTTTTAAATTATTTTGGACTTAATTGTAAGTGAAACGATTACTTGATGTATAGTCTGAAAGTTTAGGTACTTCAAGGGAAAATCAGTTGAACAATAGTACACTCTTCTCCAAAGATGGCGGTGGGGAACACGATCAAAAACATGATTTTCTAAAATAACACGATTCTTGTGCCTTTTCAGATTTCTATAAGACAATTTATCATAGCTCTGTGACCTATAATAAGTTTTAAAATCAGTTTTATATGTTCCGTTGTGGTCGATACTTTTGACCATGTTTTTCTTATTTTCTGGGCCAGTGTGTGAAGCTACGCTTCAATAAAGTTAAACAATAAAAAAAAAAACATATAAATAAATTCACCTGAAACTACCATATCCAGATATGTCATCTCCTTCACAGCATCGTAAGTAACCCCAGCGTGGAGTTGGATCATTCGATCAATTTCGCTTTGAACTCTTTCTTGAATCGAAGGGTTCAACGCCAACTCGTAGAGGCAGAAGGCCTGCACTGAGCTAGCAGTTTCGTAACCAGCCACGAAAAAAACAAAACATTGTGCTGATAGTCTTTCCATGTCCATTTCTATCGACAAAGAGAGGATACCATTACAAAACAGTTACCTAAAATGAGATTAGTAATTTATGTTAAATTTCAGAGTAACGTAGGTATATCTTGCCGTGTACGGGGCTTCGGGGTTTCTAAGCCCGATTAGGGGTTCCCCGTACAGGTATTATATTGAAATTTATTCATATATTAATGTATTTATATTTATTTGTATTATGTATCTCTATCGGTTCCTGATGGGAACTGACTGAAAAGGGATGCGCTATATTTAATTCAACTACGAGCACCATCTGACCGAACCCCTTCGCCGTGGTATGCTAGATATGAATATCATAATTAATGATTGGAGTTCCTTTCCAACGGTATCGTGTTCACCAATTTACTATGCTATTATATATGAGGTGGCATGCAGGGATTATTAATTATAAAGTAAAGTCCTCGTTACATATTTTATATTTACAATTATAGACACATTATCAAGAATACTATTATGAGAGAGCATGGTAGACTTGTTTCCTTATACTTTGATTATAAGATAATGAATTGAGAAGTACCAGTTGGGATATTTGATATTTATACTGACTCTAAGTTATTAATTCTATCCTTGCCATTCAAATAACAACAGAAAAGGTTTTAGGTGGGATGTTAAGGAATCCCCCTAAAAAATATTGAATGGCAGCTTAATATGCCATCTAGTGGTATACCAAAGGAGTGAGTAACCAATGAGCAAGAGAACAGGAACTAATGAGTGAGAACAAGCCCATGGATGAGTGAATATGGGCTACCTACGGCAACTCAATTTAGCTGATAGTCAACTATCACACAGGATGAGTAAACAGTTTATTCACATATCAGATGAACGGAATCAAGATAAGACAACTGAACACAGCAGAAGAACAAGTCTTCCAGATAAATCAAAACCAATGCAACCACCAAATAAATGAAATCTCATTCATCAATCTTCATGATTCCATGTTATACAATCTAAATTCAACTAACTTAACTAATACTAATTGTAACCACTTTAGTTAAACCATATAACTAATTATCATAAATAGAGACATATCACTATTTCCCCATGATTCATTTAATCATAAATCCACTAAATACAGTCCACTCCTCTACGTAAATCCAGTTATTTTTTAAAAACTCAATCACTGCAAATTTTGATTTGCCTCCTTGTTCTTCCTGATCTCTTTAGCACTATTAATAAAATACAAAAACATGTTTATTATGCAACAAAATCCAAGATAGCTAAATTTACAGATAAGCAACTTTGGCTTTGTTTTAAACGATGAGTTAATTATAAATCTGCAGTTGATGAAAATACTTACCGAAGGGAGGAACATTTTCATCTGTCACTTCTTGCTCCTCTCCCTCCAAATTTCCTTTAGTTTTAAGTTGAAGTAAAAGGTCGAGAAAATCTTTCCTCTTTATATTGTACTCCTCTCGCTGTTTAATTGTTTCCTTAACTAGGTTGTAGACAAACAATTGGCTTTCATTGTTTTCTGGTGTACACCTGTTTAAGGAGACAAAAACAAAATATAACAACTTCATAATAAAAACAAACGAATAGAACTGGTAAAAAAGACATTCATGCATGGGTTTTTACATTTACAAGATATATGCAAAATTTTACGGTATTATTAATTGTTTCGGTATTTTTCTTAGTATATTGTTTTTAAGCACGAGAGAAAAACAAAAAGTATTCTTATTCATCTAATGACTTAATAGAACAGTTATTATATTCAGTCCATATTTTAATCTAATCTAACATGGTAGAGTCAGTCTGAGTTGAACTTTCAGGTATAAATAAGAAAGTTCTAGCAGTATTTCTCTATTTCAGTGCCTAAAATCAGGGAGTTGGGGTGATAATTTTTTTTTTTATATTTATTTATTGCTATTTACAACTGTACATTATAATACATTTAGTAAATATGATCTAAGTTAAATTGGAGTGTTACAGGCGTGTAGAGAAACTACCCATTAGTAGCACTCTAATGACATTTTACATTAGCTGGTCTCGTAGCCATCTTCTTTTCAGGCGCCTCGGAGAATTGTCAGGAATGGAAGAGGGTGCAAGATTAGAAACTAGGGGGTTTGAGTGGTTAGAGAGTTTATAATAGAAAGAGTGATATCTGGTTCGGACTAGATCGGTCACATAGGGAACATTAAGGTCTTTATGTATGATTTTATTTGTGACAAAGTAAGGAGCATTGAGGATTTTGGATTGTAAGGATTGAATACGAGAGGAATTCGAAGTTTAGTGGAGCCCCAAAGCTCAACTCCGTATGTCCAGATTGGCCTTATTACAGTCATGTAGATCAGTCTTTTGTAATGTGTTGGAAGTTTAGACCGTTTGTCTAGTAAGTGCTGTAATAGTCGAAATCGACGTGAGGTCTCCTGTCTTTTCAGTCTGGTGTGAGGATTCCAGGTTAATTGCTTGTTCAAATATAGTCCAAGGTAGCGGATCTGTTCGACAGGGGTACGAGTAACATCGTTAAATGAAACTGTAGGGAAGTCAGTGATAAACATTTAAAGGATTTTATATTATTTTTTAATGAAGACAATTACAACAAGCTGACAAGAGACTAAATACTTTAACAATTAGAATGTTAATTGAAGTTTAATATTTAATTTTTTTAAAGTTGGATTTATTTAATCAAATGTATTAAATGGTGTGGAATGTATAAAAAAATTGATAGTTTATTAAAAAATTCTTTTTTATGATGATATTATTCATGAAAAGTAGAAACACCCTTGGAACAAGATTGAACACTTTCTGAAAAAATTTTCCATAACCTTCGAAGGCTGATCTTAAAATTTCTTCGCTCTCACCTTTACTATTGAAATCTTGGATTTCACTTGGCCATAGTTAGAAAATAGTCTGGTGCTGCAGTAGTTTCTCAGAAAACTCTGACATTGTTTTGATTTGTACTTCACACTTAATAGGGATTCGAAAATTTGGTAAAAACATAGTCTTGCAAAAACAATTGTCATTAAAACACCGTTGAGACTTTGTTTTCAGAAGGTTGGTATATAAATCGCTTCCTTGCCGACCCTTGTATTAAATGCAACTACTATTAACTCTGATCCAGGACGTGTTTTAATAGTTTTATTAAACGAGTTAAAGTGTCCTTCTTTGGCGTCATCATTAGGTGAATCGTTATTCAGTAAATAACTGATAATTGCAATACTTGCCCTTTAACCTGATGATACTCTTTTGGAGGCTTACAGATTCAAAGTCGATGGCATTTTTATTGAAAAAAAAGGCTACTGAGCGATTTTGAAGAGTGAGAGAGAAGTGCCTTGTAAAATCTGGGTCTGAGCGCAGCAACTCGTGGGACGGCCCGGAATAAAATTAACTTACAATCACTCAAACAGCTCTGCTGGGGGCCATATTTTAAAAATTTCCTTTGCTTAAAATTATGTTAAATTAAGTTTTCTAGTGTTGTTGATAGAACAGCCTCCATATTTCGTTCCCTTTAAATATGCATGACAGACCCCTCAATTTTAAAAATTAATTATACATAGTTTTCAATAAAGTAATCCAAAATTGGGGTGAAATAGCTGCCTTTTTCTCCTTTTTGGCTCTTGTACTATCACTACCTGACAAGTAAATTAAAATTAGACAGACTCTACAAAAATTGAACGATATTTTAAATTACCTGAATTGGTAATATTCCGAAAATTTCGGAAATGTTGTCATCATAAGGAATGCAAAAAGTAGCTTGAAATTTATAGATGCTATATTTTTTCCAAGTTTGATAAGATCACTGTTTTTGTCCTCCATGACATTCATATCCAAACCAAAAGCACAACTGCAAATTGTATCTGTAGTAAATCTCGATGCCAAATCTTTTACGTCAATAATCGAATCGGCGTGGGATTGAAGCAACAATTCAAAAGCCTGGAATAAAGAAAAAGTTATGCATTATTTGAAATATCAATGAAAATTATTGCTAATAGAACTTCTTTATTATTTTATCATAAATATGAAAATATTAAAGAAAACCCTACATCACCCCATGTTATCAGTTAAGGGGAAAAAATATTTACGTGAGGACCGAAGCCGTCGGTGAGCAAGGTGGAAAACCTGAAATTTGGATTCAGCAAACCAAACAATTGTTGAAATTTTTTAATCTTCGATGTCTGGACTATTCTTGTTTCACATAAATCGTTAAATGTTTTTTACTTTTTTAGGTTTACTCTTTTAGTAAATTTACGCCTTCAGAGCATGGATAAAAAAAGTACCCAATAATAATTTGTCTTAAAATTCAATTTTCTATCTGAGTCTGTAAACAAATTGATACCATTCCTGTGGAAATAGCGGAGTTATGTGCGTTTGAGGATAACTGAAAAATGTCAGAATATTAAAAATACCCTGAAAAGAATGTTTTTTATCATTTGATGATCGATTCTTTTGGGGAATTTAATTCTAAATTTTCAAAAACCGTTAAAACGTTTTTCCAGTTTTTGGTAAATTAAGACTTCAGAGCATGACGGACCATAAAAGTGCTATGAATTCGTTTTAAAATATGCTCTTCCAGTGAAGATAGAACACGTATTAATATTATGATCCAGTGGAAATCAAATCAAAACCCCAAACATTAGATGGGTTGACATATATACTGAGATACCCTCATTATACCTTCCTAAATACCCTAAATATTACTTAATAGATATTAAACAAATTAGGGCTCGTATAACAATATTAACATATAAAATAATTGTACCTCAGAACTTTTAAGAAACAATGGAAACATGGTCTTCATTTTCCCACTTGTAAACGTTGGACTCAGTTTGTTTCTAAGTGCTTTCCACCTATCGCCCTCCAAGTTGAAGAGATGTTGTGAAAGCAAATCAGATTCAGGTCTGAAAGGAATAAAACAAAACAATAATTGACTGACTTTAAAATTAAAAACTTGTTAATCGTCCAAAACGAAATTTCCATTATTAAAAAACAAAATGTTACGTGTAATCGTGCTATTAATTGGGGAAGGGGGGCACATATTTCATTGTAACGTAATAAAAACTAGAGTCATTTGACTCATCTGACCCTGGTTTGAGTGGTTAGGGTATTTATAATGGAAGGAATGATATCTGGTTCGGGCTAGATCGGTTACATAGAGAACATTAAGGTCTTTATGTATGCTTTTTTTGTGACAAAGTAAGGAGCATTAAGGATTTTGGATTGTAAGGATTGAATACAACAGGAATTCGAAGGTTTAGTGGAGCCCCAAAGCTCAACTCTAGATTGGCCTTATTACATTCATGTAGATCAGTCTTCTGTAATGTGTTGGAAGTTTACATCGTTTGTCTAGTAAGTGCTGTAATAGTCGAAATCGACGTGCAGTTTCCTGTCTTTTCAGTCTTGTATCAGGATTCCAGGTTAATCGTTTATCCAAACATAGTCCAAGGTAGCGGATCTGCTCGACAGGGGTAAGAGTAACATTATTAAATGAAACTGTAGGGCAATCGGTAGATTTACGACGAAGGGTAAAGGTGATTTGATGGGATTTGGTGGAATTTATCTTAATCCTCCAATTACGACACCATTCTTCGAGGGCAGTGATATGGGATTGGAGTTAAGATACAATTAATGGGTTATTATTAACTGCGAGCACACATGTCATCGGCATACGTGGTGAGGATAGAGTTATGATTGGTTGGAATGTCAGCTGTATAGGCGGTGTAGAGGATGGGACCAAGGATACTACTTGGAGGACATTCTATATGAAATTAAAAATTGATTTATTTTTTATTTGTCGACTCCTCATCAAATTGTTACGTAGTGGGCTTAATTGATTTTGACTCTGATATAATTATAGTGACCAACACCCACGAAAGCCTAGTTCCCAACAATGAGTTTAATTTAGAGTCTAATGACGGCTATAAAATATTAAATCGACCAGAAGAAATAAAAGCCCATTAGATTAAAAGGTGAGAAAAGGCTTGGCTGCCATAAACAAATTTGATGTACCAGACAAGGAATTACAGAGAAATATTATCGTACATTGTAATAAAGATGTTGCAAAGCAACATTCTTTTGGTGATTTTGAAAATGATATTTGCAGCAGTCAGCAATATGGCTGTTGTTCAGGGCACATTTTATCCCTGTGTCATAGTTAATTTCTCATTCCTTTGTCAAAGCTTAAATTTCTCGTCATTTGAAAAATATCTCATACAGAGTTTCATGTCAATTTTTTTGTTTTAATTTACAATCATTATCGTCAATAGAATTGAAAAACCGTATACATTTATCGAAGATGTTATTATTTCTTGAAGTTATCATTCGTTGAAACCGAAATTCTCATTCCTTTGTCATTATTATTTTTAATGTCAGAAGAGAAAATGTTGTTATCCGGTTTACTCACGGATACCTGTTAAAAATTAAATAAATGTTTAAGTATTATTTAGTGATAAGATAGCTGCAAAAATAAAGAAAAAATAATTAAAATTTAAAAAAAAAATAAAACAATATATTTATCAAGACAGATGAAGAACTGTTGAAGAAGAACACTAAAGACATAAACCTAACCTAACCAAATCAAATGCTAACGGCAATGTTTCGTTTATTCTCTTCTCTGTACATCAAAGTTATATTTTATTATATAATCTTGGTACTTCATGTATCATCGTTATTATCATTCATCTTGGTATAAATTTCATTAAGAATTTAAACAGCTTACAACTTTACGAATAGCCTTGAATTGAAGCTGGCATACTCTTTCACTAACACCACCTGGACATATTCGGGATCTCTAATTATAATTACTGGTTTCCTCATCATATAAATCCCAAAGTAAGGTGATGACGGAAATTTTTTATACATCTGAAACAAAAATTCTTAATTTTTTAATAAACTTACTGATAAATATGCATTAAACGTACTTTATTTTTATCATTAGTTACCTCATTGAACACTTCTCCTAAGTACTTCTTAAACAAAGTCAGGTTGAGGTCACTGCCGTAAGGGAATCTTCCAGGTAAGGATGGTATTCCTCTATCCTCCCAATATTTGTAACTGGAGACCCAATATTTGTAGAGCATCCATATTATCGCAATGGTTAAGATGGCCGTAGTAATCATGGCTGGAAAAAAATAAATTGTTACAATCATGGACATTTTTTTTAATGTGATATATATCATCATTCTTTTTATTATTGCATTATTTTTAGTCATTCCAGAAAAAAAAAAAATCATAGGAAGGAAATATTGAAATTATTGGTGGGTCTATCCATTTCATGTAGTTCCCGAAATAGGTGACATACATTTTACCCAAAATTTCATTAGCTTCAAAGAATTAGGTTTTTGATTAATGGCGGCCAATTAAATATTTTTTTACTCGCATAAAATTTCAATCGCGAGCTAATTTCTGTTAGAAAATAATTCAACTCTTACCCAGACCTTACAACAGGTACAGAAATTAATTGTCTTAGAGAACGAGGTTTTAATTTATTTTAGAAACACGCCATTGAAAGGTAATTTTATTCTAAAAAAAAAAAAAATCACCCAATTTTTCTTTCAGTAATATCTTTGTAGTTACATGCCACAATATCACAGGAGGAGATCATAACACAAAAAGTATTAGAAGACAATCCATCCCGTCAAACCTCCCCCACTAAAACCCCTTTTTAACAATGCTCCTATATAAAAAAAAAAAGAAATGGAGACTTAAGATAGTTAAACCGAGAAATATTTAAAAAGTGTCTAAAATTGGAAAACGACGTGAAACCACTTCAACCCCCAAAAATAATATCCTACCACTCCCGCCCTACGTCGTAGCCTTACTTATCGTAACTCTGAAACAGACAATTATAGCGAGTATGTATGACATGTCACAAGAGGAGATTTTAACAAAAAACTAAATTTCTCATATTATACACTTAGAGGTGTATTTATGGCTATATTAACAAATTTTCTTATTTTTTACTAACTTAATTTATAGTTTTAATAAAATGACAATTTGGTGATAAATAAATGCATTGATCAACATATGAAGAGTCATATTCAACCCCCAAAAAATAATTATTTCTTACATGTTATATTATATTACCTCGAGTACATTATTTTAAATAATAACCATACAAAAAATTGATTGATCTCATCGATATGAATATACCTATACATTTTTAATTAAAATTTTAAAAGTTTTTCTACATTAAGTTATTTCATGTAGTTTGTTTAATGGCATATAATATTGTATTTATTAATAATTGTAATTATTAAAAATCAATTAGTAAAAAAAAAATAATATATCTGAGAAATTATAATAATAAATATGTTCAATTTTACAGTGGTCATCAGTATTGCTATTAGTCTCTGAGATATTTTTCAAAACAATTTTTTTTTTTATTCGAATATCGATAAATTAACATTTTATGAATTTAATTCGTCAAAGTTCATGAAAACCCCCAGTTCTACAAAGTTAATCATTATAAACTAACGATTTTTTATCCCGATAAATTTATGGTAGACCTCAATTATTTGACTCTATTTCGAGAACATCGTTTGAAATAATGTAAACTTAGTGTAAAACAAGTCGCATTTTTCTGCATCTGCTCACAAAATATATAGGGATAAGTAAATCTCAAGTTTGTTAAGTTTAAATTTCTCTTTTTTGGTGCATTCAGCACACAACCCTTCCATAATTTTTGATATTAAATATTATTGACATAATAATATTAATGATAAAGTAAATCTAAATAAAAATATTTAGGCGACATCACATATAATCTACGTACTAGACATACAATTACCGGCATCAAAATGTTCCGATGCGGTGGAAGGAGGTCTCATTCAACACATGTTTATTGATAATTCTATTTTCGTATTCCTAGGCCTGGAATAACGGACGTTTTGGAATGTAGCCAAGGATTATTTTGCACAAGATTTTAGTTGTGCTTCATGTGGTATCTTAATGTTTTGCCATGTTCAGATAATAATCTACTTCAACATAATTAAAGTAAGTGTTTTGTCGTTGGGGATTTATACCACTTGGTCATTATTTCATGGTTTAAAATAACACAAATTATTTAGAACAACTAATTAATTAATCTATTTCGCTGCCTTCCATGAATAGTAGTGGGACATCTTATAAAAAAGTGTTTTGGTTTTATTTTGAACATTATGTATTTTAAAGATATTACCGTATACAGGAGTTTCTTTCTCTTTTGTGGTCCCTCTAAACAAGTAGGGTTATCCAAACGTAAGTACACGGTACAATCTATAGATTATGTCAAATACATTTTTTTTCTGATATACAACTATTCAAACAAAGTAGCTGTATGTACATTAGATTTAAAACATCTTTTTATGATGATTTCAAGTTCATTATAAGTTATTGGCGCGTTTAAGGGGGTTGCGGGATTGCCTGAGGCCTATTATGGAACAAACAAAAATAATATCCTACCATTCGCAGATTCTAAGAGTTCATTGTCACTATTGAAAAACGTATAATCTTGTCGTATCGCTCATATTTCAAATAATCTTCAAGTTAAATTGGACTGATCGTACAGCATTGTTCATCTGGATACATGGACACAAGGACATCCCGGGCAATTGTAAGGCTGCCCAAGCGGCAAAAGCTGCATCATTGATCCTGCCATCTGACTGCATTGAATGCCCCCTCTACTACCTTTATCCGCTGATGACAAGTATTAAATAAATGGCAGACAGCTTGGACCAACAAAACAGAAAACAGATTAAGAGGACAGTACTTCCATGGACATCAATTCAAAACTGCAGACGGCGCGAAGAGGACTGATAGGACTATGAAGTAGACACACTAGACTAACCCAAGAATACTTACTGTCGGGGACATGTAGACATGGCAATGTGACACGAACTGTTAAACACATACTGACAGACTGCAGGCATTTGATGAACACCGGATTACCATATCATTTGGTTGCTTTATTAAACGATAATAACCCTCATTCCGGAAATATTTTATTACCTAAAGAAAAAAAAATGTACGAATATATATATAATATTTAATGTAGCATTTATTATGTAATTTTTTATTTATTTTCTCATTTTTCTTTCTTTCCAGTTGTAATTTAATTTATTTT
>NW_027105204.1:211818-214195 GCF_000696795.3 Halyomorpha halys | reverse complement strand
TATATATAATATTTGATTTATTTAAATCTTCATCATTCCGGACAGTTACATCCTTCCTTCCTGCGAGGTGGCAGGGTAGGAAGAACCCCCCAAAACCCTACACCTTAAGTCCTTTCTTCTCTTGTACCCTCTACCAATCCCCTGCTATTTTTTGACTTCTATTTCTTAATTATTATTATTATTTATTTATTATCTTACATCTTTAATTATTATTTGTTCTTCTATTTTTTCAATCATCACGCGGAGGCCCTTCACCTCCAAATATTTAAGTTGAGTTCTCACAGAATGAACACATCAAAACTTCAGATAAGTACTTCACTAGATACCTTAAGTACCAACAGTAGAAAAAGGTTGTATTTAATTTGATTAATGTTTTATTTGCGTCATGCATTTATTAATGCATGTATAATTTCTGTTTCAGGGGGAACAGGAAAAAAAATCTTTATCACACCAATTAATGCCACTTACTGTTATCGAATTTTATTTTATTTATGTATATTTTCTAATATTAGCTATTCCTATAAAATCATCTTCTATATAGTATAGAAATCGTTGTGGATTGCCTTATTTTGTATTTAAAAAAAAAAAAAAAGATCTTTTTAAAATGTTCAATAAAGCTTCATAAGTATATTTGTATTGATGATGATAAATATTTCAATTAAAATAAAACCGAATTGGTCTATTTTATTTTAATTTTTAACATAGATAATATTTTTTTATTATTCCCCTCTTCCATGGATCGTATGCTGAGTCCAACATACTAGAATCATTCATTATACAATACGTACTCCAACATCGAAGAACGGAAGGAACGAGTACAAGCGGTAATCTTGGTTTGACAGAAGTTTACTGGCTTCACAAAAATCTAAACTAGGTTTACGATTTTTTTTTTCTGGCAATCGTCAATGGATAAAGCAGGCGATTGGATAAGACCTGAAACACTTTACTCTAGACTACCGAAATTAATATTCTCTTCGTTACAAGTGTACGTTTACGATTTACATTTTTAAATTGATATCATAACGATTGTCATTAGTTCTGAATTTTAATTTGTCTTCATCTAGATCTCGATCATAGAGAGAAAACTAAAACAAGCATTTTAATATTCACGATTAACTGTTTTACTAATTGTTTATTCATGTTAATATTCTATTAAGGATTGTGTTTCTACTTTGAATAATATATTTGAGGAGCACCAGATCAAAATGCAGTTTATGAAAAAATTAATTTTTCACATGAAATATGAGTTATTTTTGGCAAGAAATGTAAATTTTAAATTTTCTGGATCCAATTGGTTCTTGTAACTGATTTATAGAAAATTTTAAAGTTTGTTATTCAACTATACTTCAAATTGACACGTTCGTTCTTTGGACATGTGTTTTTGTCTGGGGCTCCTCATTTAAAAATTGTACCTATTGTACATGCACATAGATATACTAAACAAAAAATTAGTTTCGTCATAAAAATATAAACCAGTACATGTATAAAACAACTAACCTGTGTTGAAAACAAAAGCTGACGGCACCGAGACCCCACTCAGACACTGGTCCCCACCGTCAATGAAATGCACTGTCCAAGGACACGACTCCCAGTTCAGTTTGAGACGTATTTAACTCCACCAACTGGAATATACTGCTTCCTTATGCGAACCATAAGGGCTTGTACTTGAATTACTAATGATAATGAATTTACTGATAAGGTTTATCTTATTACTTCTAAATTTAGCTAATATTATGTAGTAAAAAATTCTATAGTTTTATTATATATACTACTATTATAACTAGAGGCTTGTTTTTTTGGTGCAGTAAAAAACGGAAAATCATGCAGTAAAAACTCAAAATAAAAAAAAAAAACCTAAATCCTACAATAGTCAACTTCTATGTTTAATTTATAATAATTATAAACTGAAAGCTTAATAAAATTATTTTTATCTGAAATTAAATTAAATTCTCTTAATACTTCCTACATTTATGCAAACATGAATTAAAATCTAGGATTTTGTCCATACAATTATAGACTCTTCAATAAGAGATTTGAGAAAACTATTTGTATGAAATGATTTTATACTCCTGCTGTTCCTGGAAGAATTTTATTTTTCAACTTCTTTAAGTTTTAGAAAAAATATGACAGACAACTATAAAGGAAAGAGTATTTAAAAATATTCTACCAAACGAAATTTCATTTTTTTTTTTTATTTTCCCTAAACTTTTATACAGTATGTAAATACACAACTGAAAAGCTAAGCAGAAGAGATTTTCAATTGTATATTTAGACACGAATATAGCATTAATCAAAAATACCATTGACTGGTACTACCAACTGATTAGCAAAAGTAAAAAACTTTAAAAATATAAATAGTTATAGTCATTCATATTGA
>NW_027105204.1:204793-211726 GCF_000696795.3 Halyomorpha halys | reverse complement strand
AGAGCTAAAAATATAGTTAACATATTATAATATAATTAATTTCTTCTTTTTAATTAAAAATTGACAATGGAGTACTAACGCCAAGGACCCAGGTTCGAATCCGGCAGTGGAAGATAATCATTATCTTTTACCTGAAGCTGTAGTGTCAGTCCTGTTGGTTCAGGTCCTCCAAAGTCCGTTCAGCCTCATAAATTGAGTACACTTAATTGGGTAAAAATCTGGCGGTCGAGCGTTATTCAGACCAAATCAACTCCTTGCACAACCGTTGGTCTAGTAACAGTACTTCCTTACAAAGTACTGCACCCTTGATCCTTCATATGTGTTGCGGTACAGATTTAATTTAATTAGTTAAAAATTGAAAAATAGTCTCGAAAAAAAAACAGACATAAAAATGCAGACTGGGAATTGCAGAAAAAAAAGTTAAAACAATAACACTAAAGGTCTTTATAACAAGCTTATTCTAGACACCTTTTCAAAGTTACCCGAAACCACTCGTTAATACTATTCCAAGAAATTCCGTCACTTGTTTTGTATTGTTCGAAAGTTGTTTTTACTTGTTTTGAGTAGATTCGGAAGTCTCTTGCAGAATATCGAATGCCAATTCCGTCTACTATACGATCTGCAATACTGTTATTGGAAAAATATAGGTGGGGCAGGATTTGAAGCTCCACCTGTTCAAGTCTGTCTTCTTAACGATAGTTCTTTATGGAGTAGTGAGCTGAATCTTGAATGAGAGGTTACAAAGCCTCTCTACAACAGAGATGAAGTTTCTCAGAAGAATTATAGGGAAAACGCGGAGAGACTGTGTCCAAAATGACAGGATCAGGGAGGAGTTAAAGATAAGCCCAGTGCAGGAATCAGCAGAGGAGGCAACTGAGGTGGTGTGGGCATGTCTGCCGGATGGACCAACACAAAGCCCCAATCAAAACACTGGAGGTGAGGTCGGTGGGGAGGCGACCGAGAGGGTGACCCAGAGCCTCATACGCCAACCATATGAAAGAATTGGAAGGGAAAGAAGGAAGACTGGAAGAAATGAGGAACCTTGCCAGGTTCCAGGATAGAAACGCATGGAACCGAAGGTTGGAAGCACTTCCACGCTGAAAGGCATATGGGTATAACATAAAGAAGATGAAGGTTTTTTATTTTTTATTTTTTTTTTTTTAGGTAGTATTGACTCTTCTTATATGAATCAATGCATTGTTTTACCTCAAATTTGAACTATAAATTGATAAAGGCAAAAATAATAAAATGAATAATTATTTCCAGTATGTCACAAAACACACGGGGCCCTCAAGATACTAACACTAGTAACGGCAATATCCGCCGCAGTTTTGTTTTCCTTATGTAACTATGTGTTTGTATCTTCTTTAGCCCTGAAGAAGCCCTGCAACGTGGGGCGAAACGTTGGCTCATTAAAATAGTATATTTCTACTATTTGAGTTTTTCTTGACCGCACCCGGACCATATTCCTTTCATCTTTACACACGATCAATCAATAATCTTCCAGTATGTCACAAAACACACGGGGCCCTCAAGATACAAACACTAGTAACGGCAATATCCGCCGCAGTTTTGTTTTCCTTATGTAACTATGTGTTTGTATCTTTTGTAGCCCTGAAGAAGCCCTGCAACGTGGGGCGAAACGTTGGCTCATTAAAATAGTATAATTCTACTATTTGAGTTTGTTTTTTTTGGACCGCACCCGGACCATATTCCTTTCATCTTTACACACGGTCAATCAATAATCTTCCAATAATTATTTTCGTACATACACCTAGATAAATAGTGTGTAATATACGTTAGTGAATCAGTTCAAGCACTAAATATTATGGGGAAAAAAATCAAAATTTTGCCCAAAAAGCTCAAAGCACGGAAATTTGTTCCGAAAAAATTTAAAACGTGCAAAATTGTGCGGCAAAACGTGCAAATAAATAAAATAAATTAGTGTTATTTGAATTTATTATTCGGATTTCTAACAAGGTTTGGTCGAATTAGAAGCAAAGGAACAAATGATGCAATTGCACGAAAATTCGTTCTCCAGTTATAACAATCTATTAATGGTACTGAGAACAATTTTAATGAGTGGAAAGTTTCTAAAAGCCATATCAAGATAATTGTTACTGTATTATTTTTAATTAAGTAGATTCTTTAACCATCTCCCTACCAAACTGTCGAGTAATGTCTGATTGTAAATGTCAGCCAGGTCAAGGGCGTACTAATTATTGTTTAATTGTTTTTAACAAATAAAAAACAATTTATTAAGCTTTTGACAGCTAAGTGGTTAAGAAGTGTTTGAGGTGATCACATATGAATATGTTGTTCCCACATTTGAAAAGATATGTTAATAATAAGAATTACTATCCTCATTCATAATTCCTTAAGAAAACAGGTAACTTGATGCTAAACGTTAATAATTAATTTCAAGTTTTACTTTAGGTATTGGTTACAGTAAAGATCTAGGTTAGATTCTGAACCACAAAATTTCCCTTCATTATGCAAAAGCTTTTTACAGTATTTATATCGCGTACTCTAATAGATTGCCTTTCATCATTATTTATTGATATAATTGGTAGATCTGATCCAGGTAATCGCATCATGTACTGTAATCTTCAGGGGGATCTATATCTATATGCCATTTCTGTTCAAAATCCACAAATAAATAAATTAATTATCTAAAATAAATTAGTTAAAAATTGTAACATTCACACACTGAAAATTTTTTACAAATTAAATTAATACTAATTCTGTGAAAATTGTTTTAAAATCAATCTTCCCTGCAGATTCCCAAAAGACCCGTAACCATAGAAAATGATAAATGAAAAAAATTTTATCAATACGACTTTTAAAAACTAAATGATCGAAAGCAATATGAATCTTTATATCAACCAATTAGTTGACATTGTTTAAATATGAACTTCTTTATTGAGATATACCTCAATTTTCCCTTAGTACAGAGGCCAACTACAAAGATTGGTTAATAGAATGCATTGGAAAAGATTTTTTCAAAATTAGAATAAAAAAGCATTTAAAAGGCCAAAACCACCAGTTGTACTGACTAGGCTGAGAATAGGTCATACGAGGCTCACCCACTCCTATCTTATATCAAAAGAAACACCTCCGAACTGCCAGTATTGCAATAACAATTTAACAATAAGCCATGTTTTACAAAGATGCCCATATTTTACACCACACCTCAATAGCTTGGGACTAAGCCAAGATATCTCAAAAACCATTGGAGACGATGATAAGGCAATAGAATTGGTGTTCCAGTTTTTAAAATCACAAAATTTACTGACAAAAATATAACTTGATCGGAAGAAAAAAATAAATAAATAAATAAAAAAAAAAAAAAAATTAAAAAATTAAAAATAAATAAAATTTAACGAATATTAGCAAAATTAAATAAAATATAAATGGCGTTGATGACCAATGAAGTTTGGCGCCACTAAACAACCAAACAAACAAACAAACAAGGCCAAAACCAGAATATTGAAACTCAAAAATTGATACAAAAATAATACATTTTAGAGGTCAAGGAATAATTTAACTTTTCTTCTAGTTACTTATATTTAGGTACCGAGTCTACTTCAATTTTTGATAAAATCAATAATTTAACATATTTTGTATGTTCAATTTCATTCAAAATGCTTCGTTGGCTTGTACTTCTAAATCAATAATTCAATGTTTTTATTATTCTTCGCATCTTCTTAACATATTTTAATTTCCCAGAAATTCTTATACATATGTAGAAGCATAACTCTTAAAAAACCTAATTATGGTTCTGATAGTCGTTTTCTTGTTATTGTTTTGTAATGCTAGAAAATCGACAAACATTTTAAGAAAGAAAATGTGTAAAAATTCAGGTAGCCTTGATTGATTTTCTAATATAAAATGAAAGCTAATAAAAACGCAAGTAGATTACTATATTGATTGTCATTTTAACTTTAAATTTGTTCCCTTACATTCTTCAGTGACCAATAAATGATATTTTTTAGACACCAGCTAATTTATTTTTACATTTATAATTGGAAAACAACGTAAAGATACTTTGCAATTTAAGGAAATCATATGAGCTGGTACGGAAAGGAAGTATCTTCGTAGTTGGAGGAGAGAGAGCCCACCCTCTGGCCAAGATAGAGAAAGTATCGCCAGTCCATTCCATGCTCGGAGAATGTGTTTCCGCCAAGAGCCCAGATACAAAAAGGGCGCAAAATTAATAAAACTTCCACGTCAATGGAAGAAATATTTTGGTACAGAAACAATATTACAGTATACAAACAAAAACACGTATGTAAAAATCTAGCTTCTAACTACAATGTATCTTGCCATACTGTCTGCAGATGGGCGATGAGATTTTTAAAGCCGAATTAATAAACAAAAAATGTGAATGCTATCATAAGTCGTCTTTTCACCGTGTTCTGGAATACTTCAGTCAGATCAAAAAAACAAATTTTCTTAACTATACGTAAGTTACATAATGGTGTCTATATTTTAATTTATTCTTGAGAAAATAGGGACTGTAAATAAATTAAAAGTTGATGAAGAATAGAATTATTTATCATTTACTTATTGCATCTCCCAGAAGCTGTTTAAAGAAGTATTCGAAAAAAATTCCTTTACCTCATAACCCAAAGTTATGAAGTACAAGTTTTTAATTATTTAATTGCTATAGATATTATATTTTATGATTTAATCATATTTTTAGTAGATCAATCGTCTGCTGGCATGGTTTTATAAATCCTTGAACTTCCAATACTTAGTTCTTTTTCAAATTGAGGATTAGCTTTCTTTAGTTATAACAGTGTTTTATATTAAAACGTTATCTTCCTCCCCCCCCCCAGGTATTGAAGGGCACAGATTTTTCAAACTCACCAAGGGCACAGAAGAGACTGTAAAAAATTAGAGATCCATTTAAAAATGATGTTTTACGATTAAAATATTATCCTATAGGAATAGTAAGTAGTTTTGTGATAATATTTATTACAATTTCAGATTTGCAATAAATTTTATTTAAGTAACAATACTAGTTTTAGGGAATACTTTATTGATACTATTCAAAAAGTGTTTTCGCAATTAACCCAATTTACTTTATAGTTTGGAAGAATATAAACTCTATTCCAAGTTCAGGGAAGTGTATTCATTTCCATATAAAGATAACTTAAAATATTTTTAATACCTTTTGATTTCAGTACAAATAGATTAAATTGATATTTTCATGAATTTTTATTAACAAATAATTTGAGTATCAGTTTTCCCATGTTAAACTTAGGGTATATAAAAAGTTGTATATATCTAGTTTACATGCATGCAATTCCACGTGAGAGTAGGTTACATTAGTTACGTGTTATAATCAGTTATCAGTGTATGTCTATTTTGAGTTGTCGTTTCACTTAACAATAAAATTTTTATATTCTTAGCACCATGTCTGGAGATACAAATGAACAACTTCTTAAAGTTTTGAGATTAGTCGACGAAAAAGAAAAAATCAACAGTTTAGAACTGTCAGCATCGTTAAATTTGGCTCACAATTCAATTATTGGTTTAATAAAGAGTCTCAGTGCTCGAGATGGACTTATAGAAACAGAAACAGAGACCCAAGTTACTTGGGAACTGACTGATGAAGGTAATGCCATTGTCAACAGTGGAAGTTATGAAGTACAAGTTTTTAATTATTTAATTGCTAATAACAATGCTCCCTTGCCTGATGTTATGAAGAGCACACCTAATGCAAAAATTGGTTTTAGCAAGGCAATGGCCAATGGTTGGATCAAAATTGATAAGTCAAATAATACAGTAGCAACAGTAGTTGATAATGTTGTTGATCTTGTTAAAAAAGATTTAGAAAACATCAAGAACAATGATTTTACTGCTGTTAGTGCAGCAAACAAAACTGATTACAAGAAAAGAAAATTAATCAAGGAGTGTTCTATCACGGTTTATAAAGTCAGTAAGGGCACCTCCTTTTCTTTAACATTAGAAAAAGGTGAAACGGAACTGACTCCTGATATGATAAGCAGTGGTTCCTGGAAAACCAAAACATTCAAACCATACAATTTTGATGCTCAGGGCATTCAATCACCTAGAGGTCATTTGCACCCCTTACTCAAAATTCGAGATGAATTTAGAAGAATATTTCTTGAACTTGGTTACACTGAAATGTGGACATCTAATTACATTGCTAGTTCCTTTTGGAACTTCGATGCATTGTTTCAACCACAGCAACATCCTGCCCGAGATGCACATGACACTTTCTTTCTTCAAAAACCTTGTGAAACAAATTTCATACCTGAAGAAGTTTGTAAAAAAGTCGCAACTGTTCACAGTAAGGGTGCCTATGGTTCAATTGGTTATCAGTATGAATGGAGTATAAAAGAGGCCAAGAAAAACCTACTCAGAACTCATACTACAGTTAATAGTGCTAGAACTTTGTACAACCTATGTCATAATAAAGAGTTTAAACCAATTAAGATGTTCAGTATTGATCGTGTTTTTCGAAATGAAACATTAGATGCTACGCATTTGGCAGAGTTCAATCAAATTGAAGGATTGATAGCAGATTATGATTTGTCATTAGGTGATTTAATTGGTGTGATTAACCAATTTTTTAGCAAAATTGGTTTTGATAAAGTCAAATTTAAACCAGCTTATAATCCTTACACAGAACCAAGTATGGAAATCTTCTGCTATCACAATGGTCTGCAAAAATGGATAGAAGTTGGAAACTCAGGAATGTTTAGGCCTGAAATGTTGCTTACTCTTGGACTTCCACCTAATGTAAATGTTATTGCTTGGGGCTTGTCTGTAGAACGCCCTGCAATGATAAAATACCATTTTAATAATATAAGAGATTTAGTTGGGCCTAAAGTGCAACTTTCTACTATTTATGATGATCCTATAGCTCAAATGAAAAGTTTGAGCTGAATTTGTTTTTTA
>NW_027105204.1:192860-204733 GCF_000696795.3 Halyomorpha halys | reverse complement strand
AAATACATTTTTTTTTTAGGTATTTAACCATAACTTTTTCCACCCTTTAAACATTGTATATATGTATTTTATTTCTCAATAAAATCAAGTGATGTACCTAGTATTTGGTTATATTCAAACCTATATATCTTTTATTTAATTTTTAAAAAACACAGTCATATCTAAATATTCAGGAAAAAGGACAGAGAAGATATAAAGTATTGTTGGACCCTTTTGAGCCCATGAATGTCGACATCAAATCAAAGTAGATCTAATCAAAGTAGTAATAATAATGGAAAAAGTACAATTTCTGGATTTCCCGCTACTGGAACTGATTTTGTACACTAGTACCCATTTTACAATTATATTTATGAATTTATATTGTCTAAATTATAATTGATTTTTGGTTATTTATTTGTTTTCAAAATTTAAAATTACTGATTTTTTAAAATCATTTAGTTTGGTCTGAAGTATTTAAATAAATGATTTTTATTATAATTTATAAAAAACAAAATTATTGGAATTCTAATGTCTCAATCAAACTGAGTAAATTAGTTTTGTCTCCACACTTTTTTCTTATTAATGAACAGTTTTTTTGTTAACTAATACATTTAAATCAACTTGAAAGGGTCATGGTATCTGTAATAATGTACAATATAAAGATTGCAAATACTGTGCCAATATTTTCCTGTTCGGATACCTCCAATCCAGAAGACTTCTTTGCTCTCATTTCTTAATCGCAGACTAAATTAATCACCTTAGTAGATAAACTGACAGAGAATAATCCCTTCACCATAATTTTAATTTTATAAGCATGAATGCTTCCCTAACTAAATAAAAAAAAAAGTTTATAATACAACAATGATCCCATTTACATACATGAAAAATAAAAAAAGTATTGAGTATATTGAAAAATATAATCGAAAAGATCCTCAAATATTTTGGATTCCGCTGCATGTATATAAATATTGTTAACAAATGAGTATACAAATATTGTTACAAGACATTTATTCTTTTCCTTGCTTTAATGTGAATTATTAATATCTATTTTAGTAATACTGCATTATGCTAATATTATAAACACATTATATTATATGTTCTATATCCAATTTCACCAAATAAAGAATATAAATGAATACACAAAAAAAAAATTAATAAAAAATAAGTATGATTACAACTTCTCTAAGGTGCCCTTCTGTCAATTCTTTCATTGTTTATCCGATCATTTTTAGAAAATTTATTTGGAAAGTAGTAAATTTTGTTTCGCTTTGTCCAAGTTAAAGTAATTGCGGAACAACAGTAAATAGATTTTTTTTAATGATTATTAATTGTAATTAGCTAAATATCTTCCTTTTAAATGATTCATCATTAGAAAAGTCAAATTCATGTTGGATGTTATATTCCTTTCAGCTCTTGATAGCAGTCTGAGTTGGCTTTTATTAAAGCAATTGAGCATAATTCATAAAAGTTATAGCTGTTTTCTAATTGTTTTTTATTATCAGTTGATGCTATACAGAGTTAATTAATGGATTGCTTATCAATATCAAAAATTACTAAGGTTTAAGCTGCCTGCACTTACCTCTTAAAATTTTCATGTTGGAGTAAGAGTGTATTATCATGCCTCACTTTATGGTCTTAATATAATTAGTGCTAACAGGTTTTAAACTCTTACCCCAAGAAACACTCAATGTAAATAAAAGAAGAAATGAATTAATTTCTTTGGGGTAAATGTGTGCTTTCCCCTACCTTGGGACTTTAAATTTTGTTTAACATAAAATGAACCAACTAATTATTTTCAAGGTGTTTCTGTTGAGAGGAATAGCATAATGTATTTAATGGCAAATTTTCAATTCTCCATTTTCAAAATTAAATTATCAATATCCTACCAAAGTTAAACTTTAAAATTTTAGTCTGCACTTTCTCTAGCTTACTTTACTTATTATATTGTATCTTGCTACTTAAATATGGTTTTTTAATTGCCAATGAAAGCTCTTACAGTCATAAATCAATATACACATACTATAGAATATCACTTAATTAGCTCCTCGTCTTGACCTGTGGTAAAACAGTAAAATATTTATAAAGTGCTAAGAAAACACTAATTTGGTGAAACTAAACAAAATAACTAAATTTTTGACAACTATTAAAAAAAGAAAAATTGTATTTACACTGGACATTAAATCATCTGTATTAAGAAATTTTGATTTTAGATTATATTATGTTGGTCACATAAATTTAACTTTGTCATATACTATATGATGTGTACATAATAGGTGTTATATCACATTTTCATTTCTACATAATCTATTATTTATTATTATTATTATTTAAATATTGGAGTGGTACACTATTAACCTAATAAAAACATTTTAATTAAAATTTTTCACGAAAGAATATAAGTTTTGTCATGGTACATTTTATAAATTATTTATTCTAAAAAAAAAAAAAAAAGCCATACTTAATTTATTTTAATAATTAAAAAACAATAAATTACATTTATTTGTAGCAGTCTTGCTAGGAGTCTATACTGGTGATTTAGGCATAGAACCAAACTTCCCACTAAGTAAGTACTTGACTATTTTCCAGTCATCTTTATAGAAACAGTAAAAATATTATACCTTATTAATTAATTAAGTGGTGCTTTTATAAATTACAGAAATATTAAATGTGTACATACATTTTTGATTATATTATTATGTAATTATTTACATTTATTATGTAATATTAAATTTATAAAACATTTAGGTTAAATTCAGTGAAATAAATCTGTTCTTATGTTAACTGTGACCAATTAGGGATATTAACCAGTGATCGCATCATCATGATTGACGTACCAATTTGAGTACTATTGGATCCTTGGGAATTATAACCATTTCAGAATATAAGTTTACTAAAACTTGACTTATAGAAAAATCTCAAACATTAAATTAAGACAGACTTAAAACAGAACCAAATCTAAAATGTTAATACTTTTTTTAAAAATATATTACATAGATAGCTACACACCTACAAAATATTAAACCTGAGATTATATTTCTTCTTGGGGTAATATGCCTTCATAAATTAAAATTTTCCCAATTTTTATTGTCTGGACAGACCACCAATCACTTATTAACTTAATTTTATATGTGTCTTTATCCACTCTCAACAAATATTCCTATAAGGAAGAATATAAAGTTTATTTTATTTTATTTTATTTTTTTTTGTATCAATTTAGACATTCCTAGCAAAATCTCCCTCAATAGTCTTCCATTCTCAATAACCTAGGGAAGTTTAACTTAAAAATGTTAGTCAATACTTACCCCGACATACCTTACGTGATATATGTATATTGCTAGGTAAATCTGTTTTTGAATTGCCACTGAAAACACCTACAGTCATAAATCAGTGTACATATGCAGTAGAATCTTGTTTAATCAGCTCCTCATCTTGACTGATGGTAAAAATAAAATATATTCATAAATTAAGTGCTGTGAAAACACTACTTACTAAACATAGTTACTGACTTTTTTACTAATTTTAAATTATATTACATTGGTCTAATAAATTTAACTTTATCATATACTAATGTACATATTAAGTTTGATATTGAATTTTCATTTTTATGATATGTTAATTAAATTAATGTGGGAGTGTTTTATTTTATTCTCTTCGGATTAACCAGCCTTGTCTCGGCCAGGACTAGAATGGATAAGCAGAGTTTTACTGGATACATAACTACTTCAAATTTAAACATTCATTTAATGATTTTTCTCATAAAATACTTCCTGGGGTTAAGTGAGTATTACACTATTAACCTGATAAAAACTTTTTAATTTATATTTTTCATGGAAGAACATATGTTTTGTCATGGTACATTGTATAAATTATTTATTCTAAAAAGAAAAATAGCCAATTTTAATTTATTTTAAGAATTAAAAATCAATAAAATACATTTTTTATTAGTAACTTGTCTGCATGGAAACTAAAAATATTATACCTAATTAATTAATTAAATGGTGTTTTTTTAAAATAACAAAAATATTAAAACGTACCACATACAGTTTTTATTATATTTTATGTATTTATAAATTATTTACATTTATAATGTAATATTACATTTACATGACATTTAACTTAAAATCAATAAAATAAATTTAATTTGTAAGTTAACTGAGACTAAGTGACATTTGTAAACTCAAGATAGAGGTACCAATTTAAGTACTATTGGATCCTTGGAAATTGTAAGCAAGGGAGAAGGACCTATCACCATAGGTATCTTAGTGGCTGCACAAGGTTCTACCCGGCACTTCCTAAGTAGAGTGATAAGGCCTACTTTAGTTTGAAGTTGTCCAAATCTCATACCTGCACAAAGAATGTTATTAAATCTGTTTGTTTTAATCGTTTTAAGTTTTATGCTAACTTTTCTGGACTTACCAATACACATTCTAGGCCCTTCACCGAAAGGTAGGTAGGTATATGGTTTGATTGATTCTCTATTCTGTGGTGAAAATCGTTCTGGATCAAATTTCTCCGGATTTGGGTAGTACTCTGGGTCATAGTGTAAAGCCCAAACAGGAATTATGATGGTGTCACCTGCCTCTATTTTATATCCATATTGAGTAGTAATTGATTTGGTGCAATACCTTAGTAATAATGGCAAGGTAGGATACTTTCTCATTGTTTCTGAAAAATATACTTCTTTTAAGTAACATTTAGTTTTCATGATTTAGAAAAAAAAAAACAGATTTAGTAATATTAAAAATAGTTAACAGTTCAGCAAACAATTAACACGATTAAAATCTCAAAAATCAATAATTCTCAATATTTTTTTATTATAAATGTGAGGATGAATACTATATTGTCCAGGTTTTCATTCTTATTTGGCCTACAGCCTTTTGTGGCCCATCGCCTCTTTGGTGCCCTATCATTGTTTTGTTACTGTTCTTAGTCAATTTATTTACTTACGATCATATCTACTCCCTTAGGAGAGAATTAATAGTATGTGAACTGGGGTAATTTCATCCCTAACTTGCAATAGATGATTTGCAGGACGGTAATTTTTGTTATACTTACCCTTTTTCTTTCATAATTTTATGGATCAAATGTTGATTACATAATGATTAGATATAGTGCACTTTACATACATTGATGCTTTACTGAATTTTTTATTTTAATCTGGATGGTACACATTTTCCCAATCCATTGGAACAAATGAATGACTTTAGTTCTCATAATATTCAAACCATTTTCGATGGAACCAATTTGACTGATAAAAAAATGTTTTTCTAAAATTTTTGGTTTTACAAAAATGGTTGAATTAAGAAAATGTTAACTTTTTTAAAATTAAGAAATTTACCTTATATTTTACTTTAAAATGGAATTTAATACATTCCTAATTTGATCAGTGACATCACAGTCATGAAAATACCTATGTGGATAATAAATACTTATTAGTACACTTTTGCCTCACCCAACTAAAACTAATGGGCATTTGTGTACTAATGTGAAAAATAATGGTGACAAAAAAAAAACAACAAACAGAAGCTATTTGTTTCATAGCATTCATTAACATTCAAGCCGTTTATTATATGCTTCCATACAAATCAAAATATGAAAGTACTTCCCATTTATATGCTAAGTGTAAACACTATTCTTACAAGCTAGTTAAGTTAGGCTACTGAAAGGAGTGTAAAATTTTCACCATTGCCCTCGATAGCAGCTATCAGATGTTGGGAACACCACTGAAAATAATTTCATGGCTTCAAATACAACTGATCCCATTTTTTAAATCATTTATGCATTTTCCCCACCTCACCCTATATAGAACCACATAGATGAATTAAAAAATGACATAACTTGCTAACTAACTTTACTAAACTATGTGAGATCATGATGACAAATTAGGTGATTTGGGTGATTAATTAAAGATTACTATGTTAACCAAACAAATCCTCTAGATAAATATATCACAAAAACAATTTATTTGTTTAAAGTTTTCAGATTTGAATGCAGCATCAGCAAAATCTGCATGATATAATTTTCTATTTCTTATTTAATTCATTGATAATGATCAAATACCAGATTTGAGAGGTATAAAAAAGTTCATCAGCTAGTTACATTATATGTTTTAAATTTACCTGATATAACCATATCTAAGTACTCCATTTCATAGACGGCTTGGTATGTAAGTCCTCCATGTTTCTCAATTATTTCATCAATTTCCTTCTTTACTTTTGTCTGGATATCTTGATTTAAAGCCAATTCGTATAGGCAAAAACTCTGAACAGAACTAGAAGTTTCAAAACCAGCAAACAAAAATACAAAGGACTGAGCAGCCATTAAACCAATAGTAAGTTCTGAAATGAATAAAGTTAGTATTTTTTAATAACGAAAGCTTACAAAGATTTTTATTTTGACTACTGTATGATTTTACTCACAAAATCTTATAAATATGTGTTGTTATTTTTTACATCGTTAAAAGCATAACTGCTTCTCTGTTTGCAAAATCGACAAAGTAAGAAATTAGAAAGCAGGTTGGTTCCCAATGAGATTAATATAAGACTGTAAAATCCAGATATGGGCATCCCTTGTTTTTGAGTATGATGCTCATCAGGATTCCCAATCCTCTCTGTCCCAGCCAATGTCTCCTATCACCTCCAAATGGTGCTCCCCACCCAAGCCAAGTGGAGGGAGCTCGAGATGAAGGTGAATAGCAGAGTTTATAAAACTATACTGGCTTTTATCGACCTACTTGGGGCACCTGGTGCACCCCATTGTTGGTTTTTAAGAACCCACAGTTTCGTGGGAACAGATGATAAAGATAACACTAAAATTTTCTTTTCTTTTTTCAGGTTGGGAGGACTCATCCTTATGTTTTTCGGATCGAGGTGGGCCAACTTTGGAACTGTCCTAGGAAGCTTCAGTGAGCTCACTAGCCCCACTTATGAAGAAATGTGTTGGTGCAGCAGGAAGGTGGGGGAATTGGTGGTAATAAAAGCCTTTAGAACCTGGATCCTCGGAGGGAACGATTGAGGATCAGATGAGCAGAGGAGGAAGGGGTGAGCAATTAAGAAGGCTGTAGCATGGGTTCAGGATACTAGAAGGCTGTTGGGCCCTTCAACCTTGGCTAATAGTAGTACTGATGATAGATAAAGTAGGCCACTTTTATCGTTATTTATTTATTTTACTACTATGCCAGTGCTGTTGGGTGTAGCAAGATTACTATCATCCCAAATGATATCTAACCCATGAGCAGAGTGAGGAGGTACAGGTACAATTTAATCCATGCTATAGATCAGATAGAACAAGGGAGTGCACACCTAGAGTTAAGTAATTTAATTTACCATCTTGGGTGCTTCATTGTATGAGACAACCAGGCTAGTAGGGACTGGCTATCAGAGGCAGTTACGAGTATCACTGTCAGTGAGGGCATTGTGCTCTGCAGTTTAGAGAGCTGAGGAGGACTCCCAGGGTAAGTATCTTATAGAGATTTGGCAGCTGCAAATTTGGCCAATAACGATGGAGAGATCACAGTGTCCTCTGTGTAACTCCTCTATGATGATGACATCCCAATGGCGGATCTGATGAAGTGACCTGGTGGCCTTCATAAATGCCACACCTATCATTGTCTCTGGTGCAATACAAATAACAACCATGAGGTGAGTCTATATTAGAGTATATTTTAAACCATGGTTCACAATAGGGGAAATGAAGCAACTTTTCTTAATAAGACCAGAGCAGATGTCATTGATATTATTATAGGCACACAAGATTTAAGGGTCAGCATGTTTTGGACGAAGAGTTGTGCTCAGATAATTAGTTAACCATATATGATTTATCTGTGAGTATAGTGAGAGAGTCAGTTTGGCAATAGCATCTGGACATCTCTCGGCTAATGGTGGAATTCTCGCATGCCGGAAAACTAAAGAAAGTAAAAGAGAAATACTTAAAGTATTGGTAATGCAATGGATTCCAGCCCATTGCGGTATACATGGGAATGAGAAGGCAGATCGACCTGCACGGTTAGGGGCTAGCCAACCACAGTCGCTTCTTCCTATCTCCATAGACATACCGCAAGAAATGGTCTGAAGCGCTATCACTGAGAGAGCAGAGGAAAGGAGTAGAGGAGAATGTGGGGGAAAGAACTGGGCAGCATTACTAGACCCCAAGAAACGCCCTTCATTGTGTTTACCATGAGCGGTAATAAATAAATAATAATTTAACAAAAAAAAAATCAAAAGAAGACATCATCAAATAATTCGAATTTACATTCTCAGGAGAGCTAGTATTAAATAAAGAGGTGGTGGAATAAGTTTTTTATTTCACTATATAAATAAATATGTTAAAAAGAAATAATTACTCTTTATTTCCCATATAGAAATGATGCTATATACAATTAGCTCTTTTAATGCTAGTTGTTTGCAAACTATCTGCTTAACATGCCTCTACTCTTGATAGGTATTTGATGTCACATTTTTAGGTTGATTCTAATGAAGATTTACAGGATTAATTAATAATGTAAATTGAAATCTTTCTCCATAATTTTATTTTTTCAATTCCTTCCCTCTCCTCCCCCCAACCCCCCGCCACTATCCAGGAACCACTATTACCTTTAGGTAGATGTTAGTAACATTTGTTATCTAAGTATCCTATTACAAATAATTAAATATAGTATTTGATCTTTTATCCATTATAATCTTATGTTTCCGAATGTTAAATTTTTAACACTGGATCAATAATCAATCCATATAAATATGGATTCAAAGTAAATATGATAACATAAACTGTGGATAGAAATTTATATATATTGTAATATCCTCTTTTTCGATAAATAGTTGTTTTTTATGTATACTAGTTTTAGATATATTTTATTTTATGCTTCAACGTTAATATTTGTTGATTTTCTTTTATTAAACCAAAAAGCAAGCTAACCAATTTCATCATTCAGAAGTTACAGAGACCAAAACAAATTTGTTTCAAAATATTTCAAAGTGGCAGCACATGTCCTTCTGAAGTTAGTGGATTACAATTATAGTAAAAATTAATTCAAAAAGAAATATAAGATGATAACAATTATCAATGAAGTATTTACATCGTGAATTATTGCAAGTTAATTAGAGCAGTTTTGCTACAATCGATGTTTGCATTTACAACAATGAAGAAAGGAAACTAGACACTCTTTGTTTGGGACACTTGTTTAGGTGCCGAGGAGATGACATCTCCTGGATGCAGGTGGTGCGGACCTCTCTTTGTCTACTGTCAGTGGTAGATACTTAGAAAGAAGACATAAAGAGTTACCAGTCAACCAAGATTGTATAATTGAAGGAAGAAAGCTTGTTTGGATCGTCGAAAGATTGGATATGTGCTGAAAAGAGTATAGGGCCAAACCTTTGTTTACTCTCAGAGCTAGCATCGTAAGAAAGAGGACGTCGAGAACCATCAGTAATCAAAGAAGATTATATGATTGGTTTGTGTTGCTCAATATATAATTTAATTATATTTGTAAAAATAGCCATTAATTTAGTTAAGTATCTTTTTGTCTAGAAGACCCACCTGAGATAAAAGTCAATAATGTTATAAAATTCTTACATCTATTTAATATTTAATCTTTTCATTTCATGAACCTTGTAATCTCTTGAAAGATATATTATAGATCTAAGAATAATTTTCCTATTATATGTTAAAATAAATTTTGAATATTACAATATATATTATTGAGTTAAACCATATGTATATACATATTAACTTTCCCATCTAATACTTAATAAGTATTAACAAAGTATAGGGTTGGCAAATAAGTCCTTGTATTCATGTTTTGTTCATAACACATCAAATTTTTCTGATGCAATTAATCCTAACAGAGGATTGTTGTTTATCCTATTTGTAATATGTAAACAGTTATGTCTATTGAAACTTGTTAAGATTAGGTCAGTATTGTGTGTTTAATCCAGCTGAGAAGATGGACGGAAATACCATGCATTATAGGCATATTTTGCTTTATCACTTCAAGAAAGCAAAGCGAGCTGCTGAGGCACATAAAAAAATATGCGGGGTCCATGGGGATAATGCCTTAACTCTGAGCAGTGCCAAAATTGGTTTTCCAAGTTTCAAGCAGGGAATTTTAACATAAATGGCACACAGCAACCTGGTCACCCACAAGAAATTGAAACATTGATGTTAAGGCAATAGTCGATCAAAATCCATCCCAATCAGTGCGAGACATTTCAGAGGTCCTAGATGTATCACATATAAGCGTAGAAAATCATTTGCAGAAGCTCAGCTATGTTTCTAGGCTTGACGTTTGGGTCTCCCACTTTCTGACTAGAGCCAACTTGGAAACACATATTTCCATTAGCGATTCACTGCGGAAACATCAAGAAAACGATCCATTTCTTAAAAGACTTGTGACAGGATGAAAAGTGGATTGTCTACGATAATGTGGTGCGAAAAAAATCTTGGAGGCCCAGCAACGAATCACCTGGAACCACATCTAAAGCCGGATTGCACCCAAAGAAAATAATGCTTTCTGTATGGTGGGATTTCAAGGGTGTGATTTTTTATGAGCTGTTGTCACAAGGTGTATCGATCGATTCCACTCTATACTGGTCACAATTAACAAAATTGGATGAATCAATTCAAAGAAAATGCTCAGAATTGCCAAATTGAAAGGGTGTCACCTTCCATCATGACAACACAAGGCCCCAGACTTTGTTAGTCACATGCAATTAATTGTTAGCCCTTGGATAGGATCTTTTGCCACCCTCCCTATTCACTGGACCTTGCTCCTTGTTGGAGAGATGGGATTAGGTAATCGAAAATAATGGACATTTCATTGTAAATTAAAATAAATATTATGTACAAAATATACTTAGTTTTCTTTCACCCAAAAAAACCAAAGGACTTATTTGCCAACCCTATATCACACAAAAGCTGCTATCGGATTAAGTGCACTAGTTGCTTTTATACTATAAAACTATTGTAACATATTCATATCATTATCATTTTACCAAATGGCTGACACTTGTTTTCTTCTATTTCATCTTTCATGTCATCTCCTACTATCCCTTTATTCTTCAACTGAATTAATAGATCTAGGAAATCATTTCTTTTAATATTATTTTTTTCTCTGTACTCTATTGTATCTTCTACAAGTTTTACAATATAATCCTCTGTTTCTTGTGGGGTGAACCTAAAACATAAAACTAAAGATAATTTTGAAATATAACTAACAAAATAGTTTACAACAATTACAGCAACTGTATAAACATCATATGTAAGCAGTTTAGTAATACATAAAGCCTCTTCTATTTTTTTTGTTAATTTCATTAAATTTTGAATAGCTAATTGATTAGTATACCTTGCCTCAATTTTACTAGCAAGTTTTGGCATTGCTTGCAAAATTGCTATTTTGACTTTGTCCATAAACTTCATTTTAGAAGCATCAGCACTAATTTTTCTCAGCTTATGATCAGGATCTTTAATTGTATTAGAATCAAGTCCAAAAGCGCAGCTGCAAATAATATCTGTCATAAGTCGTCCTACCAGGTCTTTGATTTCCACGTCACAACCAATTTTTGACAAGATTAAAGAATCAAATGCCTAGAAAAAACATTTAAAGAGAATGCGAAATTAAAAAAACATATTGTAAATATAAAACAATAATTATTTTGCTCATAAGTATATTTTCTTTAATTAAACTCATTTAATTGACCATTTCTCTTTCTTAGAATTTTAATCAAAAGTGAAAATGAATACAGACGTTTTCTAATACTCAGTTTCTTTTTCATAATTATCAAACAACACATTGAAGACAATAATTAATGGGTCATTCTTTCTATAATTTTCCTATTTATTCCCGCGGTCCACCAAATTGTCTGATTGTTTTTTTACAGCCTCCTGCAGCCAAAAAAAGA